>NC_066870.1:6766106-6849681 GCF_022985175.1 Labeo rohita
TCGTGTATTTTAATGAAAGTTTGCTTGTAGTCACTTTATGAGGTCTAATTTTTCCCCCGTCTCTGAAGTTAATTTACCAAATCAAAGACATATAACAAATTACCCTATGATCAGAATTTTTTTTAAGGATTCAGTAGTTTGTTATTTTGACTGTTATGTGTTTTGCACATCTGTAGGTGTGGTTAAACTTGTCGAGGGAAAGGGGGAGAATATTTGGCCCTTCGTGAGAATTTACCGGGGTGGTTTCCTGCTCATCGAGTTCCTTTTTTTATTGGGCATCAACACATATGGTTGGAGGCAGGCTGGAGTGAACCATGTCTTAATATTCGAGCTCAACCCACGCAACAACCTGTCCCACCAACATCTCTTTGAGGTAATTGGAAATCTGTGATTGGAGTTTTGAACAATAAAAAGATTTTTTTTTTTTTTTTTTTATAAAAATAAAATAAAAAGGTGATTACACAACTGTTTTGTGAAATATACATACACTACCAGTCAAGTTTTTGAACAGTAAGATTTTTGTTTTTTTAAAGAAGTCTGTTCTGCTCACCAAGCCTGTATTTATTTGATCCAAAGTACAGCAAAGACAAAAACTATTTAAAATAACTGTTTTCTATTTGAATATATTTTAAACTGCAGTTTCTTCCTATGTTGTTGTTTTTTTGTTTTGTTTTTGTTTTGTTTTTTTAAAGCTGAATTTTAGCGTCATTACTTCAGTCACATGATTCTTCGGAAATCATTCTAATATTCTGACTAATATTCTGCTCAAACAAACATTTATTGTTGTTATTATTATGCTGAAAACAGATGAGTAGAATTTTTTTAGGTTTCTTTGATGAATAGAAAATTTAGAAGAACAGCATTTATCTGAAATAGAAAACTTATGTAACATTACAAATGTCTTTATTATCACTTTTGATCATTTTAAAGCATCTTTGCTAAGTGGAAGTATTAATTTGTATAATTTATTTTCCCAAAAACAAACAAAAGAAAATAAATAAAAATACTGACTCCAAGCTTTTGAATGGTATAGTGTATAATGTTTCAAAAGCTTTTATTTCTTTTATTTTTTATTTCTTATAAATGCTGGTCTTAAGATCTTTCTATTCATGAAGTATTCCTGGAAATTATGTACTTAACTGTTTTAAATATTGATAATAATAATAATAATAATAATAATAATAAAAAGTGTTTCTTGAACAGCAATTCAGCAATTTAGAATGATTTTTGAAGGATCATGTGACACTAAAGACTGGAGTAATGATGCTGAAAATTTAGCTTTGAGCACAGGAATAAATTACATTTTAAAATATATTTAAATAGAAAGTAAAAAAAGTAAAAATATTTCACAATATTACTGCTTTTGCTGTATTTTGGATCAAATAAATGCAGGCTTGGTGAGCAGAAGAGAAAAAAAGTAAAAATAGTACTGTTTAAAAACTTTTGACTGGTAGTGTACATAAAGACTTTCATATAGAATTACAACATTAATTAGACTGTAAAGTAATTAATTTGAATGGTATTGGCAAGAGATGGTTAAATATAATGCTGTTGCTCCATTTTTGAGTCTTCTCTTGATTCTTAATTTTTTTTGTTGTTTTTTTTGCATTTACAGAAGTGTTTGAAAAAATAACATTTTCATGTGTGTTTAAAATAATCACAGATCCCTCTGATTTATTTGGACAGCTACTTTATACATTTAGAGATTTAGCAGTGCAGAGCTCCTGTCAAATCTCCTGCCAGGCTAAAAACAATGTAAAAGATTTATACATTTATTTCTCTGTTTTTGCACAGATTGCTGGTTTCCTTGGAGTTCTTTGGTGTGTTAGTATTCTGTCTTGCCTCTTCGCTAAGGACACAATGATCCCTATACAAGTGAACCCTCTAGCTCTCTATGGGTTCTTCTTCTTCTTCCTCATCAATCCATTCAAAACGTGCTACTACAAATCTCGCTTCTGGCTACTCAAATTACTGGTAAGCGCCAGGAGAGTTCCATTTCATAACACACAACAGCATTTGTCACACTTTTATGAGACGCATTAATATTCCATTTGTAAGCTGTTAAGTTGGTCATCTCTTTTTTTTCCTGCTTTATTGTTCCCTCTTCATAGTTTCGAGTGGTCACAGCACCATTTCACAGAGTAGGGTTTGCAGATTTCTGGCTGGCTGACCAGCTCAATTCTCTAGTAGTGCTTTTGATGGACCTGGAGTACTTGATCTGCTTCTACAGCATGGAGTTGGACTGGTCCAATTCTGGGGGGCAGCTGGAGATTAAAGAGGGTATCTTGATGCACATTCATGTCTTTGCTGATTTAAAAAAGTTTTTATTGGGCAGTTATTGATGACAGGTTGATATGTTTGTTTTTTCTCTTTCAAATCAGGTGCAGACATATGTCACTCATATTCATATGGAGTAAGAGCTGTTATACAGTGTTTGCCTGCCTGGTTCCGGTTTGTGCAGTGCCTGAGACGTTACCGGGACACAAAGCGTGCCTTCCCTCACCTGGTCAATGCTGGCAAATACTCCACTACCTTCTTTGTGGTCATCTTTTCTGCACTCTATAAGACGCATGAAAGTAAGCACAGGAGCTGTTACATTCTTTAGATATTGTTTGAAATTCTTTGTTTACCCAACATGACATTTTTTTGTTTCCACTCAAAACAAGTTTGAAAGACATTCAATGTTGGGTAGAATGTGGTTGGTTATATTGTTTACAAAGTAAAAGCAGACCACACACTGAACCTTGAGGAAAACCGTGCACCTAAAAGTAGAGTTGTGTGTTTGTAATGTTTTCTTATGTCACTCCCTCTCTGTTATTATTAGGTCTTCAGGAAGGTCAGGTCTTCTTTTACCTGCTAATTGCCTGCAAGATCATTAACTCCTGCTACACCTTATTGTGGGACCTGAAGATGGATTGGGGTCTTTTTGACCGTAATGCGGGGGAGAACACCCTCCTCAGAGAGGAGATTGTATATCCACAGAAAGTAAATATACACACACTGTTGGTTTTTATGATTTACCATTTAAATATTTTTTTAAGAGAACAGTCCACTTCACTGCATATACACTGTCATTGTGTTGATTTGTGTGCTCTCTTTGAACAGGCTTACTACTACTGTGCCATAATAGAAGATGTAATCTTACGCTTTGCATGGACCATTCCACTTTCTCTTGGGGTTGTGACTACATTCCCAAACATTTCTGATATTTTGGCAACTGTCCTTGCACCACTGGAGGTCTTCAGGTGAGCCTGCCAGCATATATCCACATATCCACACACATATATATCCATAACCATTTCTCCCCGCAATATGTATATATAACATGTTGAAAATTTGCTCACCCTCAAGCCATCCAAGACATACAGTTAAGGTCAAAAGTTTACATACACCTGGCAGAATCTGCAAAATGTTAATTATTTTATCAAAATAAGAGGGATCATATAAAATGCATGTTGTTGTTGTTTTTTTTTTTTTTTTTAGTACTGACCTGAATAAGATATTTCACATAAAAGACATTTGCATATAGTCCACAAGAGAAAATAATAGTTTGATTTATAAAAATGACCTTGTTCAAAAGTTTACATACACTTGATTCTTAATACTGTGTTGTTACTTGACTAATTCACATCTGTGATTTTGTTTTTCTGTTTGTTTGTTTGTTTAGTTGTTCATGAGTTGTTGTCCTGAACAGTTAAACTGCCTGCTGTTCTTCAGAAAAATCCTTCAGGTCCCACAAATTCTTTGGTTTTCATCATTTTTGTGTATTTGAACCCTTTCCAACAATGACTGTATGATTTTGAGATTCATCTTTTCACACTGAGGACAACTGAGGGACTCAAATGCAACTATTTTACAGAAGGCTCAAACGCTTACTGTTGCTCTAGAAAGAAAAATTATGCATTAAGAGCCGGGGGGAAAAATTTTGAACAGAATGGAGATGTGTACATTTTTCCTATTTTGCTTAAATATCATATTTTTTCATTTAGTACTGCCCTTCAGAAGCTACAGAAGATACTTACATGTTTCCCAGAAGACAACATAAGTTACATTTACTTCTCTACCATCTTCAGATTCAGAAAGTTTTTATCCCCCAGCTCTTAATGCATCATTTACCTTCTGAGGCATCAGTGAGCGTTTGAACCTTCTGTAATAGTTGCATATGTAAACTTTTGAGCATTTTTTTATAAATTCAACTATTATTTTCTCTTGTGGACTATATGTAAGCAACTTTTATGTGAAATATCTTATACTGCTCAGTACGAAACAAAAAATAACATGCATTTGGTATGATCCCTCTTATTTTGGTAAAATAATTAACATTTTGCGGATTCTTCAAGGTGTATGTAAACTTTTGGCCTCTACCATAGATGAGTTTATTTCTTCATTAGAAATTTGGAGAAATGTAGAATTCAATCAGCTGCTCACCAATGGATCTTCTGCAGTGAATGGGTGCTGTCAGAATAAGAGTCCAAACATCTGATATAAAAACATCACAATAATCCACACCACTCCAGTTCATCAGTTAACGTCTTCTGAAGGAAAAAGCTGTGTCTTTGTAATAAACAATCATCTGCTCATCTACGACAGGAATGCTTTATTGACCTATCAGAAACCATGAATGGATCTATCCATTCACTCTGTTTATATTCATCAAGCCTCCATCCCCATCAATGACTGCTTGAATTAATGGAATATTAATGTTCAGCAACCAAACTGTAAAGTATTCTGTCCTAATAATCTGTTGTCTGTTTTAGGCGCTTTGTTTGGAACTTCTTCCGCCTGGAAAACGAGCACCTCAATAACTGTGGTGAGTTCAGAGCCGTGCGGGATATTTCAGTAGCGCCTTTGAATGCAGATGACCAGACACTGCTGGAGCAGATGATGGACCAGGAGGATGGTGTGAGGAACAGACAAGGAAAGAAGAACTGGAAGAGAAGCTACAGCATGTCCTTGAGAAGACCACGCCTCTCCTCTCAGTACGTTCAGCCTCAGACACAAATCCAGACATGAGTACTAAAAATAAGATTTGTACAGCAAAACCAGTAGGTAGTACAAGGGACATAAAGAAACTTCACATGAATCTAAACGTGCTGAATTTATTTTAAACATGGAAAGAACTGGGAATGTTTCATCAGATTGGTTTAAGTCAGCAGTTCTCAATCTTTTTTTAGTTTCAGGGGTCCATACGTTCTAAGGAATGAATGTTCTTTAGGGAACCTATTCTTTTTAACAAATTAATTCACCTGGCGTTTCCAGTTATTTGTGATTTACTCGTTAAAAATTAACGATAAGGTTTTTTTACGTAAATTGTATTCAGTAAAATATTATAAAGCTAACTAGAAATATGAATATTCATTATTAAAAAAAAGTGTACTTTAAAGATTTATTAATTGACATGGCTTTTGCAGAAGTCACACTTAAAATTAAGCTACCTCATACACTACCAGTTAAAAATTTTTAAACAGTAAGATATTTAATGTTTTTAAAAGAATTGTCTTCTGCTCACCATGTAGGGCTGCACGATTTGGAGAAAAAATCAAATTGCGATTTTTCTGATCAAAATTGCGATTTGCCATTTAAAATGCGATTTCCTATTATTTCATAAAAGAGCTACAGGTTTGATGTGGTGGTTTTAACAGCACCAAAGAAAGACTAAGTATAATCACAAAGTATGCTACACTGTGCTACTGTTTATTTAAAACCTCTTAAACATTGTTGCCATTTTTTTAAATGAAGTTGTCAGTTGTCATGACAAATTAAGAAAATAACTACAGTATCTTAAATAAAATTAAATTAACAGTTAAATATAAAATCTTAAACTTTTAAGATTCCAAACACACTGTAAGCCAGGTAACCTGTAGCCAGGTAACTTGCTATAGCGTCTGTTATTACGACACCTCTCCTGTTAGTGCCAGCTGATGTCCGCAAACTGTCAATCACGGTGCATCCCTCTGCTTTCAAGTTTATTCCATGTACCATCAAATGTTTCATTAGGTTTGACGTGTTTCCCCCTTTACACGCAACTGTTGTAAAAACATTTGCTGCACGTTACGGTGTCTGAATAATTTCTCGTGAAATATAGCAACACTTCAGAACGTTTAGGTTTTGGCATTTTAAGTTAGACGCGTTTAACGTAGCTTGCTAAGCTAATGGCAAACCACTTGCTGCAGTCAGAGCAAGTGTAACGATATTTGCTGCATTCACGCGCTTCTCGGATGGTACCAAGTCGTCTGCAGGACTTTGCTCTTCTGCAGACACACTTTGTTTGGAAGTTGAGCCACAGCTCTCGCTCATCTTTTCCAAATGGCGTTAACGTTATTTGCACGCTCAGTCAGTACATGCAGTGTTAAAATGCCCCCTATTAGTTAAACTCTGCATTAAACGTAATATACACATGAAGACATAATATGCACATAAAGCGAACTGTCAAAAACTACGTATATGCTTGTTACCATATTTGATAGTCCATCAAAATAATCGCAGCTCTTGCGATTTGAAAATCACACTCTTTCAAATCGCGATTTCGATTTACAACCGATTAATCGTGCAGGCCTATCACCAAGCCTGCATTTATTTGATCCAAAGGACAGCTAAAACCGTAAAAAACTGTTTTGTGTGTGAATATATTTTATATATTTATATATATTTTATATGTTAAAATGCAATGTTGAAAACAGATGAGTAGAATTTTTGTCAATTTTCTTTGATGAATAGAAAGTTTAGAAGAACAGCATTTATTTGAAATAGAAGTCTGTTATCATTTATCATCACTTTTGGTCAATTTAAAGCATCCTTGCTAAATAAAAGTATTAATTTCTATAATTTCTTACTCAAACTATATATATATATATGACTCCAAGCTTTTGAATGGTATAGTGAATCATGTTACAAAAGCTTTTTATTTCAGATAAATGCTGATCTTTGGATCTTTCTATTCATCAAGGAATCCTGAAAAAATTTACTCAACTTTTTAAAATATTGATAATTATAATAAATGTTTCTTGAACAGCAAACCAGCATATTACAATGATTTCTGAAGGATCATGTCACACTGAAGACTGGAGTAATGATGCTAAAAATTGAGCTTTGATCACAGGAATAAATTACATTTTAAATTATATTCGAATAGGAAGCAGTTTAAAAAACTAGCCAAGAGTTTTAGTAGTTGTAGCACATTTTAATGCTGCTTTTCTCATTCTAAATTATTTTAAGTCATCTTGAGGCACTCTTAAAAGTTTGCAGAGGCCCCTTAGTGGGCCCCGAACCCCTGGTTGAGAACCACTGATTTAGATACAAGATCAAAAAGCTTATTTTTATTTGAAACGTCCTCCAGAAATTAAAATATTACTGATGCTAGCAAAGTTGTATAGACCTCAGCAGTTTTAGTGGTACTTTCCATAAGAGATGGAGCAAAATAGGGCTTAAAACCACAAAAATCACTTTGTGATTTCATTTTGAAACAATAAACATTTTCTATTTAAAAAATGAAATGGCAAACTTTAGAATGAGTAGCAGAGTTGCAGATTCAGTGCCACACAGTTTAGGACCAAATGATGGTTTGTTATTGATACAATAAATGTGTTTCACATTACATAGAGGAAAAAAAAGTTTCTTAAACCAACCGTGAAAATGAGGTTAAATTGTTGAGAAAATTGCTGTTGATGACATATGACTTAAGGTAATGGTTTGTTTTTTATAAATTAAATTGAAGCACTTAATAGTTCTTTCTATAAAGAACATTTTAATGAAGGGTTTATGCCTTCATATAAGCTAACGGCACATCAGGGACCCTGTTTGTGGAAAGTGCCTTGTAAGCTTCTGAGCACCATCATACAGAAGCCCTCATGAGTTTTCATTTACTTTGATGAAACTGAAAGATTTTTGTTTTTTTTTTCACTTTCAGATCGAAGGTCCGAGACACCAAAGTCCTGATAGAGGACACTGATGACGACACCTGACCCTCGCGCCCGCAGTGGCTTGAGAAATTGTTTTTTATAGGACCATAGACCTCAGTGAGCCTCGACTCTTCAGAAGCTACTCAATCAGTCCATCACAAAGCTGCCTGACTACACACACACACACAAACACATTTCACACCGAGACCTCACTGACTCACACACGCAACAGGAGCGGCCACTTCTTAGTTACTGTACTGTTTTTGATTCCTTCATTACTGCCTTGATCATTTTTGTGAAGATCCTTTGTGGAAGAAACAAAAATTGAATTCAATGGACGGTGTATATAGACACATCAGTTCACAAACTGCTTGATGGGACCGTGCTCATGTAAATCAAACACCAGACTGTGGACAAATCATCGCAGCAGTCGTGATCAATCAATCGGTTTGGATACTTTGTCTTTAAGGACTTTTATGATGAGGGTTTGAAGACATTCACGTAGCAGACACATGGACTGGTTTACCCTCATTCATGAAAATGGCAATTTATACTTGTACTTTTTTTTTTTTTTTTTTGAATGTACATTTCATTGTTATTTATGTGAAGGAGAGATGCCTTGAACATTGCTTTAAAGGAAATCTTTAATATACAGCAAGGATTTACCTTGGACCTTTACCCAGGACCTCTGCATGCTTTTGACCAACCCTCAGGTGGCTCTAAAGAAAGAATACCAATTAGATTTATATTTATTAAACCAAAATCACTGACGTAGTTGCATGCTCTAAAATGCCAAATGGGAATTTTAAATGTTTATTTTAAAACATTGTTCCTTCATGTGTCTTAAAGTCAATTCAGGCTAAAAACGTAAATGTCAGGCTCAGGTAAGAGCAAGCCAAAAATCAGAACCATTCCTTAAGAACTTTTCCTTACGTGTTATCCTGAAACCCCATTTTGTTATTTCTTAAAGTTGGTTAAACGCACGCTTATTCACATCACATTCCACTGAAGTAGCATTCCATGTCTTTGATCTTTGATTTTCAGTCAGTGTCTTCCAGAGTTTGACCAAATCTTAGAGCACCTGAGGGTTTCAGACGTTCCTGGGTGAAACAACACCTTCCTTTACTTTTTCGGCTGAATCTTTGGCTGATACACAAGCACAACGAGTTTGAGAATCATTCGTAAAACTTGTTGCATAAGTCGTTGCATTCAATTCAGTGTGAGAAATTATGTAAGGATGGGTTTCTAAACGATTATGCACAGGTAGTTCTCATATGATGGTTTATAATCCATTCCAATCAAAAATCTGTATGCGTACCTCTGAAAGCCTGGCTGTCTGTGAACGAGATGGATGTAAGACAGGAGGTACCGCAGTCGCACATTCATGCAATACTCGAAAGACTCACCGGCTACACCTCACATACTATGTCATGTACTACTGTCCCAAGTAAATGCTTGGACCAAAAATAAAAACAAGGTTTATCTGTTGAGTTTTTTTTTTTTTTGTTTTTTTTTTTTTTTTTTTGTTCTCACGCCATTTGTACTCATTTTAAAATGGCTTTTAAGATTTATGTTTCTTACTTAAAAGCTCTTTGATTTTAACTAAAAACTGAGTATATCAGTTTTTTTTTAATAGGATAGTTCACACAAAAATTATACATTTGACAGTAACGCAACTACCATGTTCAAGGCTCAAAAAGGTAGTAAGGACATCGATAGAATAATCCATGTGACATCAGTGTTTAACCTTAATTTTATAATGCTACAAGATTACTTTTTGTGTGCAAAGAAAACTAATTTATTTGCCGCGATTTTACGAGAGTACCACGATGTATGCATGTGTTGCTGCTGACATAGGAGCTGGTGTTGTGATGTAGAACCTGTATGTGCTTTGTTTACAAGCAGAGGAAGATGGTGAACTAAGAGAGATTGAGGTTCTACTATGTCAAAGCACCGGCTTCTGCGTCAGCAACGCCACATGCGTCGTGATACTCTTGTGAACATGTGGCGAAGACTGACACAGAAGAGAAGAAATTAATAAATAAAGTCGTTATTTCAGTTTTCTTTGGACACAAAAAGTATTCTCGTAACTATGGTTGAACCACTAGATGTCACATGGACTATTTTAAAGGAGAAGTCCACTTCCAGAACAACAATTTACAAATAATTTACTCACCCCCTTGTCATCCCTGATGTTCATGTCTTTCTTTCTTCAGTTGTAAAGAAATTGTTTTTTGAAGATGCATTATAGCATTTTTCCCCATATAATGGACTGATATGGTACCCTGATTTTGAACTTCCAAAATGCAGTTTAAATGCGGCTTTAAATGATCCTAAATGCAGTTGTAAACAATCCCAGCCAAGGAAGAAGGGTCTTATCTAGCTAAACGATCAGTTATTTTTATAAAAATAATACAATTTATATACATTTTAATGCCAAATGCTTGTTTTGTCTTACTCTGCCTGGACTGTTTTTGTTTATGACAGTTGTTGGGTATGTCGAAACTCCCATCTCATGTTCTCCTTCAACTTAAGAATCGTCATTTATCACTGTTTTACCTTTTTTGTTAAGGGTGTTTGATGATCTTTGCATGTTCATTTTGCAAAGACTGGGTCGGAACTTCTGCAGTGATGTAAATTGATTTTGAAATGATTTTGGAAGTTGAGGGAGAAAATGTGGTCAGAGTTTTTCGACATACCCTAACTGTCTTGAGTCAGAATACACAGAGTTCAAGAACTGCAATGCAAGACGATTGTTTGAGAATAAGAAGTATTTAAATTGTATTTCTTTATGTAAATAACTGATTGTTTCGCTAGATAAGACCCTTCTTCTTCGGCTGGGATCGTTTACAACTGCATTTGGGATCATTTGAAGCCGCATTTAAACTGCATTTTGGAAGTTCAAAATCGGGGGACCATAGCAGTCCATTATATGGGGAAAAATGCTGAAATATTTTCCTCAAAAAACATAATTTCTTTACGACTGAAAAAAAGAAAGACATGAACATCATGGATAACAAGTAAATTATTTGTGAATTGTTGTTCTGGAAGTGGAGATCTCCTTTAATGATGTCCTTACTACTTTTCTTGGCCTTGAACGTAGTAGTTGCGTTGCTGTCTATGCAGGGTCAGAAAGCCTTTGGGATTTCATCAAACATATCTTAATTTGTGTTCTAAAGATGTACGGGTTTGGAAAAAAATGAGGGTGAGTATTAATGACAATTTTTATGTTTAAGTGAACTGACCCTTTAAAGTTCTTTCATCGTTTACTTGCTCTCAACTTGTTCCAAACCCTTAAAAAAAACATTTATGTTTTGAATAAAAAAAAAAGTGTCATATTTTTATTCAAAACATAAATGATTTTGTAATTTTTTTTATAAAAGGAATGGTTAACTCAAAAATGAAAGTTGTGTAGCATATGCCTCTCTTTGAGATGTGAAATTTATAAATCGCAAATGACCTTGAAATTGTGTGCAGCTTAATGGTTTCAGATCTCCACTTGAAAATGCTGCATAATTGATGTCATTAACATATAATAGAGCACTACCTAGATAGCACACATAAGTCTGTAAGATGTCTGTTAAAGATCACTTGATCTGCAAAGCATCTACTGTGTACAAACATTGGACAGATGTCTGTTTTTTATACATTCTAGATCATAAACATCTGAAAGACATCTATTTGACATGTGATAGATGTATTGCAGATGAGCAAACATTAAAATATGTCTTTCTGATGTAAATGCAGACATCAAATATATGTCTCTGTGATGTATGTGTGCTATCAGGGTAGTCAGAATCCAAATCCTTTATTTAAGAATGGCAAGCAGCAAGAATTGCTTCCCTGATGGCACACATACATCACGGAGACATCTGCATTTACATCTGCAACACGTACTTTGTAGTGTTTGCTCCTCTGCAATACGTCTATAGGACGTTTCCTATTAGATGTCTTTAAGATGTTTAAGATTTAAAATGTATGTAAAACTGACATCTTCCAGATCAAGAGATCTTTAACAGACATCTTGCAGATATCTGGGAGCAGATGTACGCATTTTCTGGAGTTTAAATACTGCAGCTATTTGGAAACCCAGATAGCACACGTACATCTGCAAGATGTCTGTTAAATATCACTTGATCTGGAAAGCATCTTGTGTGTACAAACATCTGACAGTTTTTCATACATTCTAAATCATAAACATCTTAAAGACATCTAATAGACATCTATTTGACGTATTGCAGATGAGCAAACACTAAAAAATACATCTTGCAGATGTCAAATAAACATCTCCGTGATGTATGTGTGCCATCAGGATAGTCAATGTCCGAGCGGCAAGAATTGCTTCTCTGATAGCATGCATCTATCATGGAGACTTCTATTTGACATCTGCATTTACATCTGCAACATGTATTGCATACATAGTGAGTTTGCTCATCTGCAATACGTCTATAGAACGTGGTCTTTAATGGACATCTTGCAGAAGTACACACTTTTTGGAGCCCGAGTACTGCAGGTATTTGGAAACCTAACCCAGATAGCACGCATACGTCTGCAAGATGTCTGTTAATGATCACTTGATCTGGAATACATCTCCTGTGTACAAACATTTGACAGATGTCTGAAGATGTCAGTTTTACATACATTCTAAATTATAAACATCTTAAAGACATCTAATAGACATCTATTAGATATCTGATAGGAAACATCCTATAAACGTACTGCAGATCAACAAACACTCTTAAAAAAATACAATGCAGATGTAAATGCAGACGTCAAATAAACATCTCTGTGATGGATGTGTGCTATCAGGGTAGCCAACATCCAAATCCTTTAAGAATGGTGAGCAGCAAGAATTGGTTCCCTGATAGCACACATAGCATACATCATGGAGACATCTATTTGATGTCTGCATTTACATCTGCAAGATGTATTTTTTAAGAGTGTTTGCTCATCTGCAGTGCGTCTATAGGGCGTTTCCTATCAGATGTCTTTAAAGGGGTCATCGGATGCCCATTTTCCACAAGTTGATATGATTCTTTAGGGTCTTAATGAAAAGTCTGTAATATACTTTGGTTAAAAATTAAAAATGTAATCCGCTGCATCTTCAGCGGCTAAGATGTCGGGAGTAAATGACAACCACTATGTTCATTATTACATCCAGCAACACAACACCTCAATCGCTCAATCAGAGATATTCTTGTCTAACTTGGATCCCTGCTCCGGCATTGAAACAATGTAGGTCGGACTGTTACAGCTGATCTAAAGAAAGACGCTCATGTCAATCAACTATCGTGAGAGTGGCCTCTGTCGGCATCTGAGAATGGCTAAAGAGAAATTTTAAAAAAGGGACATTATTTTTACAGATTAATTAAAACCCACTGCATGGATTTTTGTCATTATAGGGTAGATTTGGACATGCACTGCCAACACACATTAATGTTCAAACAACATGAAAAAGTGAACTTTGCATCCAATGACCCCTTTAAGATGTTTATGATTTAGAATGTCTGTAAAACTGACATTTTACAGACGTCTATCAGATGTTTGTACTCAGGAGATGCTTTCCAGATCAAGTGATCTTTAACACATCTTACAGACATACGTGTGCTATCTGGCTTAGGTTTCCAAATACCTGCAGTACTTGGACTCTGAAAAGTGTATATGTCTGCTCCCAGCTTTTTTAAGATGTCTGTTAAAGATCACTTGATCTGGAAAGCATCTGCTGTGTACAAACATCTGACAGAAGTTTGTAAGATGTCAGTTTTACATACTTTCTAAATCATAAACATCTTAAAGACATCTAAAAGACATATATGTATATATATGCAGATGAGCAAACACTCTAAAAAATGTGTTGCAGATTTAATGCAGATGTCAAATAGACGTCTCTGTGATGTGCGTGTGCTATTAGGGCTTGGAGCCTGACGTGGTGCTAAGTACTTTTTCACATCAAAGACATTTTTATACATACGAATATTGGCATGGACTTTAGCATACAGACATTTTAGCAATAAGGCTCCTCCTGGTCACCCTTCAGGTTTATACAGCAGGGGTGCCCAGCTAAACTTGGCCCACCAGGACCAAGTTTGGGCACCCCTGGTATAGAGGAAAAATACTATGGAAGTCAGAGGGGACCAGCAACTGTTTGGATACATACATTCTTTAAAAATCATCTTTTGCATTCAGCAGAGAAAACTCATACAGGTTTGGAACAACTTACAGCTGAGTAAATGATGGCCTTTACCTACTATCTATTTAACCGTTGGATACAATATACTTATGAACATTCATACTTTCTCTGTTTTAATTCTTAACCTTAACCCTAACCCTACACTTACTCCTCAACCTAACCATACTTCAAACTTACATGTAGTTTCCCAGTAAATCCATAGTCTTGTTAGGTATTTAATGTTAGTACCTAGTACTTAAAGTGTGACTAAGATTTCTGTTTCTCCACTGAAAATCTATTCCACCAAAACTTTGAAGCTTCAAAAATTTCATGAAATTATAAAACTAATCTGTACTTAATCCAAGTCTTCTGGAGAGACAATATCGCTTTACATGATGAAGAGTTTTCATTCAAGCTTTCATTTATATATTAATCGTAATCAAATATTGTAAGCGGAAGCTTAGACGTGTTTGTTCTCACATCATGCAAACACGTTTGTGCGTGCACAAAAACTACTAAGGTTTAATCTTGCATGTCAAATCTAAATTAAATCTGTTCATCATATAAAGCGCCTGCATCTTTCAGTATTTAATGAATTTTTTAAATTTATTACACAAAAAAAGCAGACCAGCTTGCCATAAAGGCTTTATTCCCGTCACATTTTCGTAATCTATACATGTGTGGTCCATTTGTTCTTTTAACAGCTAAATGGTGGTCCTTTCTTCACAATGACATCTAGGCACACTGGCACACAAGTGGTTTTAGATGAAGTGGCTGTCTGTCAGCTCAACAGAGGCTTGTGTGAATGAAGTCTCAGAGCAAGTCAGCAGACAATGAGACGCTACAGTACAGTGTCCAAGAGCCAGTCAGTATCAGCCTCCGTTCTCTATAAACAAGGCATTTGAAAAACCTACAGGTGATTTCAGAATTCGAACCATGCATGATGCACAGCAAGACAACAAAAAATTGAAATGTGTAGTGCCTTTAAAGCATTTTCAGAAACATGAGTGTTTTGCGATGCAAAGTTACAGTAACAGTCTTTAATCTGAATTAAGGCAACTAGAGAAAATAATGTAGTTTCTTCCCACAGATGAATGTGAAAATAGAAACTTGCGTGTTCACACGATAGGCATGACACTGTTTAGCAACTAT
Organism: Labeo rohita; assembly: GCF_022985175.1. Taxonomy (NCBI): domain Eukaryota; kingdom Metazoa; phylum Chordata; class Actinopteri; order Cypriniformes; family Cyprinidae; genus Labeo; species Labeo rohita. The sequence continues at coordinate 6,781,326 of NC_066870.1, forward strand.
GGGCAACCTAAAAATACTTCAGGAAGTAATGGACAACAAGGTCTGATTTCCAAAGTGTTCATTTGAGGTCCAGGACCATGGTAGCTGGGTTCTCCAGGTAAGAGCGCCATAGGTTGGAGAAGCGGGACATGGTGGCGCCATCTATTACGCGATGATCGGCAGACCAGCTGACGTTCATAATGTACGCCTTCGCTACCTCATCACGGGAGTTAAACCTGGGCAGCACCTGTGGCAAAACAGAGAAATGGCTTTTAGCTTAAATTTCAGTGAAAATTGCAGGCAAAAAAGTCCATTCTTTAGTGTCAAGAGTGTAGCAAGGTATGAAGCACAGCTCACACCGTAGTCACTTTTAAACCAAGCAGCTTTCTGTCAATCAAAGTGGCAAATTTATGTGACCAAATAAACCCAACGTAAAATCTGCATGGAGAAATCTTTCACCCTCACAATCACGCTGAGTCCTAAAGAAACCGAACCGAAATTTGCAGAACAACAGTAAATAAAAAGGTGAAAAAATAAAACTCATGAACTGTATTTATGTTGGTTTCATATAGATCTGATAAACTTAATTAAGCGTTAAGATACCATTAAGAAATGGACTAATTTATTGACTCTAAAAGTGTCATGTGGTGTAACCATAAAGTAAAAAGTAATTACATATTTTCATTAAAACCCTACTTTTTTTGAAATGTGTATTTCAGAAAATTTAAAATGTAATTTTCAGTAGGGTTGAAAGTTTTTAGGGAGTCGCACCACATGACATTTTACATTTTACCTGAGCTAATCTGCCTCGTTATAAGATAAATTATTAGATATTTTATAAGACTTTTAAACAAAAAACTTAAATTTTATTCAGAAAACATGCTCATTGAGGTGTGTAAGAGGAACTATTATAAAATTAAAGGGATAGTTCATCCAAAAATGAAAATTGTGTCATTAATTATTCACCCTTGTTGTTCCAAACCCAGTTACCAGCACCACATGAATGCATTGTGGCATTCTCAAGACACAGTTATTTTTTTACATTGTTATTAAGGTTTTCTTTGCATACAAAAAGTATTCTCGTAGCTTCAAAACATTGAACCGCTGATGTCACAAGGACTATTTTACCGATGTCCTCACTACCTTTCTGGGCTATGAACATTGTAGTTCTGTTGCTAATTTGTGTTCTGATCTTATGGGTTTGGAAAAACATAAGGATAATTAATGACAGAATTTTCATTTATGATAGCCTTGTGGGCACTGCATCAACATGCAGCACCGTTGCACTTCGGCGTCCCGTGTTTGAGTCCCGGCTCGCGGACCTTTCCTGATCCTGTCCCCCTTCCCCCCTCTCTCTCCCACTTCATTTCCTGTCTCACTACTGTCCTATCAATAAAAAAGGCAAAAACGCCAAATATAAATCTTTAAAAAAAAAAGTAAGAATTTATATCCCTTTAACAGATAGGACAAAAAAGTGAATATCATTTTACTGACTTCTAAGATACTGTTGATACATTCAGGCATAAATAGGTTATTATAATGATGGTCTATACAAAAAAAATTACATAAATAACATTTAAAAGAATCACATTACTGAATCACAGATCTAATAGTTCAACATCACAATCTCCTTAAATACAAATTCATTTTTTATTAAAGGGTGAAGAAAACAAGCGGCTCACCTGAATTTTTCCCAAAGCTCCGATGGCCACCTCCGGGGGCAGAATCACTGGCTTGGCATACGTCCCTCCGATCTAAACAAAAAAGACGACTGTTTTAATTCCCTTATGATGAGAGATCAGATCATCGCTAGATAGCAAATAGAACCCCATTGAAAGCCTGCTGTTGTTTAAGTGCTTGGCTCATAGACTTTTCAGCCTCTCATATAAATAACCTTCAAAAATGATGGCATAATGATCATGAGGCCCGACATTCATGGGGAGGCAGCAGCAGAGGCCTATAATACAGTGGAGATCAAAATTAGAGAACAGTAACCACTGTAGCATGAAAAAAAATTACAACAAAAATTTCAGAGGGTTACAGCTGTTAAAAATTAGTAGGAAGTGTAGAGGCCCTTTAAATGACTTCACTAGGACATCACTAGTTTGTCACACTGCGCTGGTGTGATCTTGGTCCACTCTTCTTCCACTCACTTCCATAGTTCAGTAACTGTAGTGGGTTTCTTAACCACAACTTTGTCGCCAAGGATTTTCCAGAGATCAGGTTTAAATCAGGACTCTGGGCCAACGGTTTTATTATTTCAGTGTTCTTAGCTTCAAGGAACTGCTTTTCCTGTTTTGCAGTGTGACGGGGGCATTGTCTTAAATGATTGGAAGATGCTTGCAGGAAAGAAACTGCATGTTGCTGAGGGAGGTTCTGATAAACTTTTGCATTCACCCTGAACTGACAAGCAATTCCAGCTGCAGTGCTGAACCGATTCCTCATTGAGAGTCTCTGTATTATCCTGTTTTCTCATGCATTTGTCTTACATGGACGACCAGCTGTTTTGGGAGACTTTAATTAATTAGTGCCATAAACCTGCAAGATTCTGGAAATCAGATTTGGAATGTCCAGCTTTTCTTGCATTAGCTGACGGCCCACCATTTTGCAATCTCAATGAAAATTAGAGGAATGCTGCTAGTTAAATATGGCTTGTCATTTAATTGAGTAAATTAGCATCAGGTGCCAGATTAACACCAATAACTTGGAGGTATCTGTAAGTGTTTTCTAATTTTGATCAGAGTTCTTTTACAAATACAGGGTTCTTAAGCCTTTTCCAAAGTAAAATTCAAGCATTTTTCAAGCACTTTTAAGGTGCATTTTCAAGGTTTACAAGCGCTTCACAACTGTGGTAAACGTTTTAACCATAATTTGTATTTGCTGTTTTCAAGCCAACACTGCCTGAAGCGGCAACCTCCCAGCATGTCAACCTACCAGCAGATCACACTATAGCCACACACGCAGACTCCAGCGAAGTTAGGCTTATTTCATGTAAAAAAAAATTAACTATTTAGTAAGAAAGCAAATTATTATAAAATCAATGTAACCGCATTTTTAAAGGGGTCATCGGATGCAAAGTTCACTTTTACATGTTGGCAGTGTATGTACAAATCTACCCTATAATGATAAAAATCAATGCAGTGGTTTTTAATCTGTAAAAATAATATCCCCTTTTTCAAATCAAGCCATTCTCGGATGCCTGTCACACCGACAGAGACCGCTCCCACGATAGTTGATTGACATGGGCGTCTTACCTCAGATCAGCTGTAACAGTCTGACCTCCATTGTTTCAATGCTGGAGCAGGGATGTAAGTTAGACAAGAATATCTCTGATTGAACGATTGAGGTGTTGTGTTGCTGGATGTAATAATGAACGTAGTGGTCGTCATTTACTCCCGACATCTGAGCCGCTAAAGATGCGGTGGATTACGTTTGTGAAGGGAAGGGAATGCGCCTCCAGATCTACATAAATGCGTCTATGTTTGTGTAAATCATTCGTGATCCAGCTTCACCTATAGCAGAAGTGAGTATAAGGTTTTTTTTTTATGAACCTGTTACGTCATAGGACGTGTATATATATATATATATATATATATATATATATATATATATATATATATATATATATATATATAATATATATATATTTTTGTACTCATGATGGTTGTTGTTGTTGTTGTTGTTGTTGTTGTTGTATTGCGTGCAATGCATTGTACGCAGTTTCTCTCTCTCCCTCTTTCTCTCTCTCCCCTCTCTCTCCTACTGGCAGCGCTTGATTGGAACCAGCTGCAGGAAATTGCGCAGCAAGCGGGAGCGTTTGAATACGGGGAAGCAGAGCAGTATGGAAGTGTCTGTTGAGAGCGCGTGCTGAAGTTCCGTCGTTTTCGTCCTCTGTCTCCTGCCCCAGACAGCACTTTTCTTTGTCTTTTGAATGTACCGAATTGCCAATAACGTTGTTGCGAAAACCTGGTTGAATTGCTGTGTGAGTAGGTTGCGCCTACATTGAAAGAAAGATTTGTTTCCCCTGTATCTTGCAACGGTACATTTTAAGTTTGTAATCAGTTATTCGTTGTTTCTTTTGTTTATTCGTTATTTGTAAATAATCTTTCGTTCCTTTTTTGAAGCAAGTAGGTTGGGGATTGCCTTTTTTTTTTTGGTGTAAACTTTTTCTCCTGGTTTTGGTGAGTTAAGGAGTCAGGGAAGTCTGCTCCTGTATTTCTTTTGAGATTTTGTTTTTGATAGGTAATTTAGTCCTAACTCCTTAGTTTAGTTTTCCTTTTGTTTGTTTTGTTGGCCTTGATCCCCTTCCGAAGAGATATGCTTCCAATTCTTTTGATTTTGTTATAATAAATTTTGTGAAAACTTATCAAAAATCGTGTTGTTTCGTAATCATTGTGAGCTGGGACAGGAGAAAGAGTGTTGTCGATCTCAAATTTACCTCTCTTTATTTTCCTTGTCACCGGCCTCTCCAACCTAGACTGGTGAGGTCGTGACAAACCAGAAATCATTAACATTTAAAGCAGTCTCGACCAGAACAGGATGATTTTTGCAGAGCTGACTTTGGCAAGGTAAAAATGGTGTTGTTTTACACTACCATTGAGAATTTTTAACCAAAGTATATTAGAGACTTTTCATTAAGACCCTAAAGAATCATATTAACTTGTGAAAAAAGGGCATCCGATGACCCCATTAAGCACTTTTCACATCCAAGCATTTTTCAATCCTTGAAAACACTACATTAAAAATCAAGCATTTTCCAAGAATTCAAGCACCCGTATGAACCCTACAAATATCTCATTTACGTTTTTATACTGTGCTTCAGAATATAATTAATTTATAAAATATGCTTCCAAAACGTCCCTTCTACTTCTGTTAGGATAACTTCAAATAGGGCTAAGCAGTGACCTTGAAATTTTGGAAAATGTAGGTTGTTTTCTAATTTTGATCCCCAGTGTAGGGTGATATAGTGTTCCAAACCAAATACAGTATGTAATTTATGCACAACTATCTGTTTGAGCAGAAAATGACTTTATGGAATATGGGAATTTTTGAAAACCTGGTTAGTCAGTTATTGTTGCACTTCTATCAAATTACACACTTTGAAATCTGCATGCAAAGTCTGAAATCAGCCGGGTGGAGCCTCACCGAGCCGATGTTGGAAAGAGTGAAAGTTCCTCCAGTGAGGTCAGCGGTGCTTAGCTGTCCGGATGAACCCAGAGCCTGCAGACGGTTGAGCTCCACAGCAATGTCAAAAACACTGAGGGCCTGAACACTCTTCACATTGGGCACCAGGAGGCCCTGAGGAGTGTCCATCGCCAAGCCGATGTTATGAGACGCCTGAGAATTGACAAAACAATTAAAATGTTACTCATGTTGTACTATTCAAGACTTCTCAGCAAATCATGGTCTCAAAATGAAAGGCTGCGATGTAACTGAAGTGTTTTGGGGTTGGTCTTGCCTTGAATGTGATGTTTTGGCAGCCTTCATCCACAGAGGCATTAAGAACAGGAAACTGCAACAGCCCAAGTGACGCGGCCTGAACAAAACAGTATGAATACAAGCTATAATTATAGTTTGACCTCAAACACCTGGAATTAAAGGGATAATTCACTCAAAAAAGAAAACTGTGTCATCATTTAGTCATCCTCAGGTTGGTACAAACCTGTATGAGTTTCCTACTTCTGTTGAACACAAACGAAGAAATTCTGAAGATTGCTGGTTAATGGTCCCCATTGACTCCCATGGTACGGTTGAAAAAATGTTACCTACATTCCTAAAATATCTTCTTTTGTGTTCAACAGAAGAAACAAACTCCAAACAGGTTTGTAACAATTTGAGAGTGAGTAAATGATGACAGAATTTTCATTTTTGGGTAAACTGTCTCTTTAATATTCTCATAGTTAAACCAAGTGTACACATTTTGATCAATTAATCTATTTGATTTTTCCTGCCAATCATTATTATTGAAGAAATATTTGAATAATTACTATTAACTACTAATGACTGCACAAGTAAAGAGCCGTTTGTAACCAACATAGTTTAGATATACAAACAAAAATTAATTTTTATTTAATTTTTTTTTTCCATGTCAGGAAAAGTCTTCGATCTGATAGTGTGATGGTCATTTAATTTTAAATGAGTCTGAACAGAAACAGGTGGCAGTGGTGGAAGGTAACAGGAGAGCACCTTAATGAAGAAAGGCATGTAGCTGAGTTTGACACCGCGGGACTCTGCCAGCTCCTTCAGCTCAGAGCGTAACCGCACTAACTGCGTCAGGTCGACCTCATCACAGTAACCGAAGTGAGGAATCTTCAGAGCAGCAGTCATGGTCTTCACCATGGCCTTCTGGAAACCTGTGTTCATGACCATATGAAAGAGATAGCCAATCAAAAACATGTGAATCAAGGGCAATTAAGAGCGTCACTGATAAAAAATGGGATATTTTTTTAAATTTGAGTTTTGAAAAACATGTGGCAAGTTCTTAAGGCCCGTTCACACCAACGATGATAACTATAACTATAAAGTTTAAATAATCATTCTCAGTTGAGGTCAAAAGTTCACATCCCCCTTTCAGAATCATTTAAAATATTAATTCTTATACCAAAATAAGAGGGATCATGCAAAATACATGTTATTGTTTATTTAGTACTGACCTGAACAAGATATTTCACATAAAAGATGTTTACATATAGTCCACAAGAGAAAATAACAGCTGAATCTATAAAAATGATCCCTTTGATTCTTAACACTGTGTTGTGACCTGAATGATCCACAGCTGTGTTTTTGTTTAGTGGCAGTTGTTTATGAGTCCCTTGTTTGTCCTGAACAGTTAAACTGCCTGCTGTTCTTCAGAATAAATCCTTCAGGTTCCACAAATTCTTTGGTTTTTCAGCATTTTTGTGTATTTGAACCCTGTTCAAGCTTGTGTATTTCACACCCAGTGTGAACGGGGTGGAAAATGTGATCGAACGTGTTCGAACAACCACTAAGGACCACCTTCTCTCCACTGAATGAACTATTTCTTAAAGGGATAGTTCACCCAAAAATGAAAATTGTCATTAATTACTCAGTCTTGTGTTGTTCCAAACCCATAAAACCTTTGTTCACCAGCCCTAATGCAATTAGCATAACTATTCAAAGCATGGGACATTGGAATGTAGCTGTCTCTTGGGCCAGCACTTTAATCAAACATGAAATTTTTGATGCAGATTGAACATAATAAACTGTTTGACCCAGATTGACCCTCATAAACCCTCTGGGTCTTCCTGAGTCCGCACTTTTGTGACGTAATGCTGCTTTGACTGTCAGGTAGAAGTCTGCTGCAAAGCTCGCACCAGCACGGGCTCGGCAGAAGTGCACATCGAGAGCACATAACAGCCGCAAAGGGGGCGCTCGCAAACACCCTTCTGAACGCTAAAATTACATATGGGACACCCTGCGGTCTCGTGGACATACAGGACTGGCGCATGCGGCGGCCACTGTAAGCCGTAAGACCACAAGTGCACATGAAGTATTCCATTTGGGACAGGGCCATAGTTTGAGTTAATGTAAAACAAGTCATTTCCTGTTGCCAGCAGGTGGCGCTTTGATTTTAACAGAATACCGGCCTTCAGATGTGTTCAGGCCAGGACTCTTATCGAACGTGTGAAGTCTGGGGCAAATCAGACACTGTATGGCTGAGCTACAACACCTTCTATTCCCATCGAACTTTGTCAGGCCACCACTTACATGCCCTTTAACAAAAAACTCAACATCTTCACAATTTGACATTGCAATGGCCTTTAGAGTAGACTGACCAAATATAATGTTGATGTCATTAAATCTCTAGGAGGAGTTCGTTACAGCGTACTCCACAGAGAGAACATGCCACTTCCTGTTATGGCTATGACTATAACTGAATATGGGCATGTGTTCAGGTCAGGACTCAGGATCAAACATGGCAATTTTGGTGCAGATTGGACATTGAATGCCTGAATTATAACAACTTCCTTTTTCATGGCGAAACATTGAAAGTTATCAGGCCCCCACAGAGACGCCCTTCACAGAGACTCTAGATCTTTGCAATTTAGTGTTACAATAGGCTTTAAATTACACTGACCAAATTTGGTGTTGATCTGTTTAAATCTATGAGGTGTTTGTTTAAATACAACACCTGAAAATGGCAAAAACAGCACAAAACTTATAGAAAATTCAATTTAACAGACTCCCTGTTGGGTTACGGACTTCGTACTGGGGGCTTTTTGTAGGTAATGGTGTGTTACATGTGTCTACTTAATTTTGCACATGTATGTGAAACATAGCTCGACGAGCACTTCGTTTAAATTTTATAGGTGGCGCTATCAAGCACTTCTGAAACTAATATCAGAATCACCACTTTTGGCATGTGTGCAAGGTTTTTGAGCATGTTTAGTGCCTTAAAAATGCAATTCATTTTGGAGAAGAAGAAAAATCTGAACAATTCCAATAAGGTCCTTGCACATCGGTGCTCAGGCCCTAATAAGCGTCATGTCAGTGACCCACGTGCAACAACACAAACCAAGCTCACCATTCAGAGGCTCTGTCCTGTCTTTCCCGGTGAAGACAGGTCTCGGGATCGCCGGAGGAGCCATGATGGGCGTCTTTTCTTTGGGTGGGGTGACTGCAGTGGGTGTTGGGGTTTTCTGGACTTCATAAGGGAGAATGGCTCCTGTCTGCTTGGCTAGGAAATTGATGATGTCCTCTTTCAAAATACGGCCATCTTTTCCAGTCCCAACCACCTCACTCAGTTTAATCTAGTGAGGACAGATTTAGAGATCAGAAATGACCAAGAAAACAATAAAGCCACAATGACAGGGTGTTATGGGTGGCTACAGCCTGATGCAGTTCCAAATTACATTGTTCTCCATGGCCAGACGGCGCACCGCTGGTGTCGCCTGGGTTTTTTGGCCCTTGATTTCCTGATGTGATTGCTGGTGGGATACTGCTGGAGTCTCCACCACATCTTCCTCTGGGGCGCCCTCTGCAGGCCAAACAGTTTTACTACACAATGACAGAACTGGAAGGACATTTCAAAGTCAGTATCAAGAATATGAGCCACAGCAGTGACTGACCTAGTGCTTTGTCTGTTTCGATGTCCACAAGGGGTGAACCAACATGCGCGATAGCATCTACGTCATAATACAGCTTACGGATGATGCCGTCATAACGGCTCGTGATGGTGACAGATGCTTTGTCGCTCTGGACTTCACAAATGCTGTCAAACTGGGAGACTCTGTCCCCTTCCTTGACATACCTGCATAAAGACAGAGAAAGAAAAAAACAGCAGAAATCTGATTGGAATATTCAGTATATTATTGATCGTTTATTATATGGGTCAATCTGTAAAATCTCGCCATTTACTGATTGCTATACCATTTGACCAAGCCCACAAATCTACGCTAATGCTTAGACCATAACACTACAATAAAGGTGAAACTAGTTTTTGTTTTATTATTTTGATGAGTGTTGACAATGCCAATGTGAAGTTGGAATGAAATGAAAATACACATACAATATATATTTTCTAAATGCATGTTATAGATCTTGTTGTATATAATTGTAAATAATTTATCTGTGTATATGTTTATGCAAAAATGAAAAAAAAAGTCATTAGATTATTTATGCAAATGAGTTCATGACACCTTTCAGCTGCATTAAACAGTCTGTGTACATACATGTAAATATCACTTCAGATGCAGTTTTTGAAGCAAATTTTTGCTACCGATGTTTAAAGACTCTGGAAGTTTGAAATAATTTAAGACAAATATTGGTATTATATTGTAATGTAAAATAATGTATTATAATATTATCACACATACAATTTACAGTACAACTGTGATTCACAGCGATTTAATAATGTAATTTTATTTTGTATAATTCAAGCTAAATTTCATAATTTGAGTTAAATCTAATTTGAAGTCCAGCTACAACGTGAAATGTGTTTCATATTCCAAAATACACTACCAGTCAAAAGTTTTTGAACAGTAAGATTTTTAATGTTTTTTTTATAAAGGCAACACTTCTGCTCACTAAGCCTAGCTTTATTTCATCCGAAGTACAGCAAAAACAGTAATGAAATATTTGAAATATTTTTACTATTTAAAATAACTGTTTTTTTTTTATTTGAATACATTTTAAAATGTAATTTCTTCCTGTGATTTCAAAGATGAATTTTTAGCATAAAAGTATTAATTTCTATAATTTATTTCTATTCATCAAAGAATCCTGAAAAAAAATACTCAATTGTTTTAAATACTGATAATAATAATAATTTTTTTAAAAATCTTTAGCGGCAAATCAGCATATTAGAATGATTTCTGAAGGATCACTAAAGACTGGAGTAACAATACTGAAAATTTAGCTTTGATCACAGGAATAAATTACATTTTAAAATATTCAAATAGAAAGCAGTTATTTTAAATAATAAAAATTATTTTACAATATTACAGTTTTTGCTGTATTTTGGATAAAATAAATGCAGACTTGGTGAGCAGAAGAGAATTTAAAAAAAAAAAAAAAAAAAAAAAAAAAACACAAAATCTTACTGTTCAAAAACTTTGACTGGTAGTTTATGACAAAATAATTGCAACATCATTTTTGGCCAAATCGTGCAGCCCTATAAAAATTTCAAAACAAAAACAATCAAAATAAAACACTTACTAAAAAAGCTTCAATCTTTTATCTGTATACTTGCATATCATGTGACCATTAACCAACACCTGATAACTGTGAACATATGAACACTAAATTATTGAGAAATTTGATTTTAAAATCTTTAAGCAAATATTTTATGCCTAAGCGGTTTGGTTGACAAAGAAGTTTGGGAACTCCTGCCTTAACAAACACCACAGATAATCCTATAGTCTAACATTAACTTTGCTCACTCCACTAAATCTTATATTAGGTACAAAGGCCAAAGCTTAAAATGTCTTCTTCTGTGTTCAGCAGAAGAAACAAACACACACAGGTTTAAAAAGACATGAGGGTGGGCAAATCATGACAAATGACATGAACATACCACTCTTTTACAGTCACTTCCATTATGCCCTCTCCAATATCTGAGAGTTTGAACTGCAGCACCTGTCCAGAGGCCACTGAAAATACATACAAAAGTATACGTATAAGACAGTAATGACAGAAAGATCAGGGCTACTCACACTGACCAAAATTATAAACGCAACACTTTTGTTTTTGCCCCCATTTTTCATGAGCTGAACTCAAAGATCTAAGACTTTTTCTATGTACACAAAAGGCGTATTTCTCTCAAATATTGTTCATAAATCTGTCTAAATTTGTGTTAGTAAGCACTTCTCCTTTGCCAAGATAATCCATCCACCTCACAGGTGTGGCATATCAAGATGCTGATTAGACAGCATGATTATTGCACAGGTGTGCCTTAGGCTGGCCACAATAAAAGGCCACTATAAAATATGAAGTTTTACTGTATTGGGGGGGTCTGAAAACCAGTCAGTATCTGGTGTGACCACCATTTGCCTCACGCAGTGCAACACATCTCCTTCGCATAGAGTTGATCAGGATGTTGATTGTGGCTTGTGGAATGTTGGTCCACTCCTCTTCAGTGGCTGTGCGAAGTTGCTGGATACTGGCAGGAACTGGAACACGCTGTCGTATACGCCGATCCAGAGCATCCCAAACATGCTCAATGGGTGACATGTCTGGTGATTATGCTGGCCATGTAAGAACTGGGATATTTTCAGCTTCCAGGAATTGTGTACAGATTAGGGCTGGTCCGAATACCATTTTTTGAGCTTCGAGTATTCGGTAGTGATCAACATCGAATATTCGAAGCTTCGGTGGGAGGGGGCTGAATATATTCTTATCTCTAATAAAGGCAGGAATCTCTCTGTGTGTGTCTGTCTGTTGCATTTTTATGTCGAGAACCGTTCATCCAATTGCTGCGGACGCAAGGGAGTGCAAAGTCGAATTTTTGTGTAATATGGATACACGCAAGTCGTGACACTTTCAGAATGAATAAAACTTTAATAAATGACAGAACAGCACGAGCCGAAAGCCAGGCGCTACATGCAGCCCGGGCAGGGTTTATATTATTTAAGAAGGAACACTGCACTATAATACAAAATAATAACAGGTCTGTTAGAGCAATACTTTAAATAAGGTAGCCCAACATTTATCAAACAAACAAATAACTCCCAAATTAGCAGCACAGTAATTACTGGTGCCGTAAAGGGTAGGCTATTTAAATAAAAGAATGAAAAATGAATTAACAAAGTTCAACGAATTGTAATAAATAAAGAACACGGCAGCAGCATACTTTCAATAAAATCACACATTTTAATTAACGAACAGTTTAAATAAAATTAAATGAATTCCCTTATAGAATAAAAAAATTTTAATAGTCTAAATAAAATAAGGTAACGTTAGGCTGGCTAGACAGCTCAAATTTCAATAAACAAAATATTCTTTACAAAGTAAAACTTTTAAATAAATCACTCCCAAATCGGATATTAGCAGCACAATTTTTTTTTAAATAAGGTAGCCTAACATTTTTCCAACAAAATCACTCTTAAATCAGAAATTAGCAGCAGAGTAACACCGGCACCGTAAAGGGTATGCTAGTTAAATAAAAGAACGTTCAACAAACTGTAATAAATAAATGACAAGGTAGCATTATTTAGTGTTTAAATAAAAGAAAAAAAAATCCCTTATACAATAAAACAAAATGTAATGGGCCAAATAAAATAAGCTAACGTTAGGCTATCTTAAATTACTGATTAACATGGCAGATGAAAGCTCGTTTTTTACACCAACAATATATTGTGCGTTTCGTACTACTTACAGAACTCAGATGACTTTTCAAACTTGTTGTGCTGTAGTGGAAGGCCAGTTTCAAATCGCATATTTGACACACTGCCTTTGTTTTGTCTTCAGTCAATTTAAAGTGCTCCCACACAACTGAGGTCTTTGGCATTTTTGTCTTCTCTCCGAGATAAACTAAATCACGATGTTGGCGTTGCCGCAAGGGCGAGTCATTTAAGCGCGAATGAGAACCGTTTCGCGGGGATCGATGTCACGTGTTAAAATTATTTTATTTTTTTTCGAATATTCGAATCTCAAAATGAAAAATCGAATGCCATCCCTCCAAACAAATATTCGAATATTCAAATATTCTGGTCCAGCCCTAGTACAGATCCTTGCAACATGGGGCCGTGCATTATCATGATGCAACATTAGCTGATGGTCGTGGATGAATGCCACAACAATGGGCCTCAGAATCTCATCACAGTATCTCTGTGCATTTAAAATGCCATCAATAAAATGCACCCGTGTTCGTTGTCCATAACATACGCCTGCCCATACCATAATCCCACCACCACCATGGGCAGCTCGATCCACAACGTTGACATCAGCAAACCGCTCACCCACACGACGCCATACACGCTGTCTGCCATCTGCCCTGTAGAGGGAAAACCGGGATTTATCCATTAAGAGAACATCTCCCCAAAGTGCCAGATGCCATCAAATGTGAGGATTTGCCCACTCAAGTTGGTTACGGCGACGAACTGCAGTCAGGTCGAGACCCTGAGGAGGACTTCGAGCATACATATGAGCTTCCCTGAGACGGTTTCTGACAGTTTGTGCAGAAATTCTTTGGTTATGTAAACTGATTGTTGCAGCAGCTGTGCGATTTTGGAGGTGAAGATGCTGGATGTGGAGGTCCTGGGCTGGTGTGGTTACTCACTGTCTGCGTTTGTGAGGCCGGTTGGATGTACTGCCAAAGTCTCTGAACACACAATTCACGGGCAACAGCGCTGGTGGACATTCCTGCAGTCAGCATGCCAATTGCACGCTCCTTCAAAACTTGCAACATCTGTGGCATTGTGCTGTGTGATACAACTGCACATTTTAGAGTGGCCTTTTATTGTGGCCAGCCTAAGGCACACCTGTGCAATAATCATGCTGTCTAATCAGCATCTTGAAATGTCACACCAATGAGGTGGATGGATTAACACAGATTTGTTGACAATATTTGAGAGAAATACGCCTTTTGTGTACATAGAAAAAGTCTTAGCTCTTTGAGTTCAGCTCATAAAAAATGGGGGCAAAAACAAAAGTGCTGCATTAATAATTTTGGTCAGTGTATATGTCGTACAATCTGATATGTGACCCTGGACCACAAAACCAGTCATAAGTAGCATAGGTATATTTGCAGCAATATCCAACAATACACTGTATTGGTCAAAATGATTGATTTTTCTTTTATGCCAAAAAAAATCATGTTCCATTAAGATATTCTGTACATTTCCTACTCTAAATACATCAAAATTTAATTTTTGACTAGCAATATGCATTGATAAGAACTTAGTTTGGACAACTTTATTAAAGGCGATTATCTCAATATTTAGATTTTTTTTTTTTTTGCACCCTGAGATTCCAGATTTTCAAATAGTTGCATCTCAGCCAAATATTGTCCTATCCTAACAAACCATACATAAATGGAAAGCTGGTTTATTCAGCTTTTAAAAGCACGTATAAATTTCAATTTCAAAAAATTCACGCTTATGACTGGTTTGTGGTCCAGGGTCAAATATGTTTGTTCATTTCATGTTTGCAGCACATACCATGGCTGGATCTAAAGCCTCTCCAGTGAACTGAAGTGAGTGGTGAGGAGATGTGAAATAGAGGGGCTGGTCCAAGAGCCTGAAGCCTGGGACACTGCTTGAGGCGATGGGACACAACCCAGGGCTTTGATGCACATAAGCAAGACAATTAAAAGTTCTGGCTCATGATACTAAAGATACATTTAGGGTCAATTAAATGCAGTAGGCAAATGTTTTAACACATTAAACCCAGGTTTTTTAACCAGTGAAAAAAATAACATTTTATTCATAAAATTGCATAACGTTTGTTGACATTCATGACCCTGTGTCTGTTTTGGTTGAAAACTGTATGCAAGTAAATATACACTGATGACAGTGGACTGGACTTTAGTAATGCATTATATTTTCAAGTTGTGCATATTCGCTATAAATGATTTGACTCGGTAACTCTGACACTCTGCGCGTTATATATGTGATATCCTTTTCATGGAAGCATCATTGTTTTTAAAAACTCACCAGACGTCTCAGTATTCTCAGAGAACACCGCACTGGTGTCACCGCCGCCATGTTTGCCCAAGACTCTCTCAGAGATGATAAACGCAGGAGATCTCCCACTCCATATCAACATCCTGGAACCCCGCGATATGAACAACCAGCTCAGTGAACACATAACAACAGTTTGTAATACAAAAATAACAATAATGTAATGCTACAACAAGTTGTTATTTAACAGAAAATGTTTTCATCCAAATAAAGTTTTGCAGGACTTCCTGTAATTGCAACCGCAAGTGGTGTTGAGTTGATCATCTCCCATCTTTGCATTCTCTAGTTTGGTTACGCTCTGATGACGTCATGCTCACGCCTACCTTGACCAGCCAATGGGTGCGTAATTCTATGAAGCATGTAAAAAATGGTTTGGCTGTAGCTTAAAATTATTTTAAATTAAAAATGAAATATTTTGTGTCGTCATTACAGTGTTATTGAGATGAGATTTTCACGTTTAAAATGTTTTAAATGTTAAAATTCAAGGCATTGATATTTGCCTACAAAACAAACAGAATTTACTTCGTCAGACTTATGTGTCCTCCAGAAGCTTGCATTGTGCAAGTGAACAGCGCATATAGTGCCATCCTAAAGAGGCAAAATCACTTTTTCATTTACCTTCACTGTTCCCTACTTTTATGGAATGACCTGCCCAACTCGATCTAAGCACTTGAGCCATCTTCAAAAAAATTGCTAAAAACACAAAAATGTGTGTGTGTATATATATATATACATATATATATATTCTATTCTGTTTCTATTCTGTCTACTTGTTTTCTTTTTATTTACAAAAAAACTTGACACTAACACTAGCACTTTCTATTCTATTTCTATTGTTTACTTGATTTCTTTTTATTTATAATACAAATCTTGATCTTCTAACACTAGCATTCTCTATTCTATTTCTTTTCTATCTACTTGTTTTGTTTTTTATAAAAAAAGACACTCTAATACTAGCACTCTCTATTCTATTTCTATCCCACCTAATTGTTTTCTTTTTATTTGTAAGGAAAAAAAACTTGACCCTCTAACACTTGCACTTACTGTTCTATTTCTATTCTGTCTTCTTTTCTTCTTATTTATTAAAAAAACTTGACTCTATAGCACTAGCACTCTCCATTCTATTTCTATTCTATCTTGTTTTCTTTTTAGTTAAAAAAACTTGATTTTCTAACACTAGCATAATATAATCTGTTTCTATTCTATCTACTTGTTTTGTTTTATTTTATATAAAAAATGGACCCTCTAACACTAGCACTTTCTATTTTATTTCTATTCCATCTAATTGTTTTCTTTTTATTTGTAATAAAAAAAACTTGACCCTCTAACACTTGCACTCACTATTCTATTTCTATTCTATCTACTTGTTTTGTTTTATTTATTATATATACATACTAAAATATGACCCTCCAACACTAGCATTCCCTATTCTATTTCTATTCTATCTGCATTTATTTTTATGTTTGAAAATAATAATAATAATAATAATAATAATAATAATAATAATAACTTGACCGTCTAACACTAGCACTCTCTATTCTATTTGTATTCTAGTTGCTTTCTATTCCTCCTATTTATTATACACACACAAAGGTTACTTTGCAAAACAAAATGTGAAAAGTAAAATATGTTATAGAAAAAGTACACTTTAGCATACTTTAAAATAGAATACTTTAAAAGAATATACTGTGCGAACTAATGTGACAATATTACATAGTGCACATTTTAAAAGTGTACCTAAGTGTGTTAACAAACATAGTTAGAAAAGTGTACATTTTATACAGTAAAGGGTTCATTAATCTGCAAGTATAGTTAGTTATAAAATATAGTTTTAAATCCAGTAAATCCGGTTTCACACCTTATTTCAGACTCCTTGATATACTCCTAAAACTGCTTAATCAGCAGTTGCTTCAGATGTTATTTTTTTACTCTCCTTTTTTGACTACACTATTTGTAAAGCCAGCAGCAATGATAATATGAAGTTAGTCACTGGTCTGGTTCTATTGCACGGCTGATCAGGTGACGTCAGTCTCTGTCATAGTTCAGCAGTCATTCCTCTGCTGGTGAGATTAGCACAGCGGCCTTGACCCTGAACTCCTTTTCCACCAACGCTTTAAGCTGCTTCTTAATTGGCTGATTCAAATGAATGGGTTAAGACAAGAACAGATGATGAGGCCTGACTGTGTGAGATGAAACACAGGACAGGTTGAGTACACTGAAGGAGGATATTCACTCATGCGTTGTGTTTGCTCTGCATGCTTCAGTATCTTAGTTTGCGCCATTGCTCATTTAATATCACTCCTCTGATGATGCATTTTCTGTGCAATAACTGTGCAATTTTCCCTAAAGGACGCATATGATAAGTAATAAGTGTACTAAAACCTTGTAATTTTGTAGTCATTTTTTATTAACCTTCTAATTATGCAAATTATCCAATTAAATATAAATATACTGATATGTAATTTGATGATTTGAATGGATTACAAATGATTTTGCATCACATTTTAGTATAAAACTAATTTGACACATTTTAATATAAAAATAAAACCCCAAGGGATATTGAATTCAGTCTTGCATCATGTCAGGATTTATTTTGCAATAACCAGGAAGACAGCGTGTTATGCTGCTTAGCTAATTGCACTTATTAATAATTATAGTTTATACTATTTTATTATGTAAGAAGAAAAAGACCACAATGGAAACTGTTATTTTAGTATTATTTACTAACTATTTATTAATATTTTAAATTAGCTTTTTTTTTCAGTTTTTCTGAAAATATTTTTATAATTTTATATTTTAATTATGTTGTGTGCTTTTGTCATTTTTAGTATTTTTTATATTTATATTTAGCTTTAATTTATTTTATGTTTTTTTTTTTTTTGTTTTTTTTTTTTTAAGATGAAGTTGTTCCAATGTTTATTTATTTATTTTTTTTTACTTCAGTTTTCTTTAAATTAATGAAAACAATTTTTAATAGTTTTAGTTAAGAACAAGACTGTCTGGAAACAGAACACTGGTAAATTATAAAGTTTAGCAGTCATAATGCAAAATTTGTGTGATTGCTGTGATTGACCAGTCAGAATCAAGATTTCCAGTCAGCCATGTCATAATTACAGTTGCCATTGTGCTTTTATCTCGGACACCCTGTACATGTTCAAAGCATGTCATGTCAAGCAGCACTTAAGTTATCTTGGTGCTTTTTTCATTCCATCCCCGTCCTGTGGGGAAGAGCTCCTCCTCCAGCGTTTCTCAAATATCTACAGTGCTGATAAGCTCTCCTGTAACGCTGGGTGACCTTGCCTGTTATTAGAAACCCTGTTCCATTTGGACTTTGGCCTCTAAGCATGTCCTCATCTCAGGTGTTACCTCAGCCCTGCCTCACAGCCACTGACCCTTGAATAATCCAGACCGCTGCAGTGGTGAAAATCCCACGCCACTTTATTGTAACAGAGATTGATGGAGAACAATACAAATGTGTCACAGAGGTCGTATCGCAAACCCAATCAGAGCGAGAATTCAGTAGTGACATTCCCACCTCTTTGTGAATTGAGAGTAACCAAAAACCTGTGACAGCACCGGAGCCGGGCCACTTTGAAGTTGAGCTGTAACCTGAGTCCGTCACTTGAGCCGCTCTTACCTGTGTTTCGTCGCACATTGGCAGGTGAAGCTACGAGGCGTTCTGGAGAAATACAGCTTATTTCTTCTGCTCTGTGACTCGAGGAACTGTTCAGCTATCTCTGGCTTTTATGGCGGTGAACACGAAGACGTGACTCTTAATTAGCAACATCCTCTTCCTCCCTTTACGGACCCCAATGAAGGCATGTCCCATGTGTCGGCCTGGGGGGGACACTGGCGCTTCAAGCGCAGACGTCCGGTCATGGTGCCACCAACAGCCTGGATAACCCACATCTCAGGTAAATCTATCTATCTATCTATCTATCTATACATCTATACACCTATCGTCCTTCCAACTGCCTATTTATCCATTTATCTGTCCATCCGTCCGTCCATCCATCTATCCACTTGTCTGTTCATGCATCCATTCATCCATCTATTCATCCGTCCATCCATCCATCTGTCTATTCATCCATCTATCTGTCCATCCATTCATACATCTATCTATACATCCACACATCTATAAATCTGTCCATCCATCTATCTATTTATCTGTCCGTCCATCTAGCCATTTATTCATCCATCCATCCATCCATCCATCCATCTGTCTATTCGTCTATTCATCCATCCATCCATCTGTCTATTCACCCACCTATCTATCTATCTATACATCCCTCCATCCATCCATCTATAAGTGCGTCCGTCCATCAATCTATTCATCTGTCCGTCCATCTATCCATCCATCTATCTCTCCATCCGTCCATCCATCTGTCTATTCATCCATCTATCTATACATCCATCCATTCATCTGTCTATTCATCATCTATCGATACATCCATCGATCTATCTGTTCATCCGTCCGTCCGTCCGTCCATCCATCCATTCATCCATCTATACATCCATCCATCCATCCATCTATTCATCCATCTATCTATACATCCATACATCTATCATCTTTCCATCTATCCATCCATCCATCAGTCTATTCATCCATCTATCTATACATCTATCTGTCTATTAACCCATCTATCTATACATCGTCCATATATCCATCCATCTGTCTATTCATCAATCTATACATCTATCATCCTTCCATCTACCAATACATCCATCTATCAGTCTGTCCGACCATCTATCCATCCATCCATCTATTCATCCATCTATCTATACATCCATACATCTATCATCTTTCCATCTATCCATCCATCCATCCAACAGTCTATTCATCCATCTATCTATACATCTGTCTGTCTATTAACCCATCTATCTATACATCATCCATCTATCCATCCATCTGTCTATTCACTATACATCTATCATCCTTCCATCTGCCAATTCATCCATCCATCTATCCGTCCATCCATCTGTCCTTACATCCATCCATCCATCCATCCGTCAGTCCGTCCTCCATCCATCCATCTATCCATCTGACCGTCTGTCTATTCATCTGTCTATTCACCCATCCATCTATACATCCATCTGTCTATTCACCCATCCATCTGTACATCCATCTATTTATCCATCCATCCATTCATCCATCTGTCTATTCATCATCTATGTATACATCCATACATCTATCGTCCTTCCATCCGTCTATTCATCCATCTATCTATACATCTATCCATCCGTCCATCTATCTATCTATCTATCTATCTATCTATCTATCCATTTGAGTCTGTCTGTCTGTCTGTCTGTCTGTCTGTCTGTCTGTTCATCCATGTATACATCCATGCATCTATTGTCCTTCCATCTGCGTATCCATCCATCCATCCATCCATCCATCCGTCTGTTCATCCGTCCATCTATCTATCTATCTATCTATCTATCTATCTATCTATCTATCTATCCATTTGACAGTCTACATCTATCCAATTTAAATCAAAACTATGCACTGTACACACTGCATGTTTATTCATGTAGTTCTACATGTTATGGTTAATGATAAATGCAGTTTTGCTAATGTGAAAGTTTTTCTTTCAGCACTGTTTAAAAAAACAAAAACAAAAACAAAAAAAAAAAAAAACAAAAAAAAACCAAACAAACAAAAAAACTGATATGTGCTTTGATGCACATGGGATGCTGGTGTTTGTGGCTGTAGCTGTATGTGAGCTGACTCAAGCCTGATCATATTAAGAGTTTTAGAGTTAAAGCACGTCAGCTGCACGTGTGGCCGCTGGTGGTGAGAGGTCAGATGACACACCACACACACCTCAGTCATTTAAACAAACATAAAATCCCTTAAATGCTTGATATCACAGTATAGCGGTGATAAGTAATAGCAGTCTCTGACTGCAACATAACAAACATTCATCACAAATGAATGCATCATAAATGACTGTTAATTAATCATGGCTGCTTATGCCACATAAATGTTTATGACCTACTTTAAAATAGGCACTCAACACTGAAGAATATGCTAACAATGGCTTAGGCGTGAATCTATCTATTTACCTATCTATGACACAAACACTTCTGCAAAACACAAATAGTTTCACAGATAGACTAATAATAATTTTCTGAGTAATATTTGCAATACTTTTCCAACAACGTGTTTCGAAAAATGACACGATTTATTTCTGTCACTGAATGTATAACACAAATATCATGTTTAGAACAGGCACTGCGTCTCGAACTCTGATTGGTCGAATTTAACCCCTCCTTAGCAACTCGCATTTGTGTGGTGGTGTGGCACGTGGTTACTAGGCAATGTCTCTTTAACTTGTACTATGAAGTTTTTAGCTATGGAAGAAAGTGCACGCTAACTCTAACAAACTATAAACGCAAATGATAACGGAAAACTAAAGGACACGAACACACATAGGGTTCAACTGTTAGAAAAGATCATGTTTTTAAGTCACTTTGAGTTCGGAAGAGATTTAGAGGATTTGCCTTCTATATTCGACACACGGGAGCTTATGGGACGCAGAAGTGGGTTATAGCAGGACTGTGTTTATTTCTCTACATATAACAGATTTACTTTTAAATACATTTATTTTAAAACTACCGGAACATAACAAAACCCTCTGGAACGAAACGAAACGCGTGGAAAAACATCCCGAGGTTCAGTATTAAATAAAATGGGAGATGATAATGAGCTGCTCGGAGCTTCTGAGTTCATCAAAGGTAATATTAAATACGTTGAATACGTTAAATATATAAAACAAACATGTTTTCTAATCTGCTTAATCCATATGTAAATCTCACATTACGTCAATATCCTTGCAAATGTTGCACTCTTTAATAACATTAAGATATGAGTAGATTAAAATATATGGTTCAAAGTGTCTTGCCATTCTGAATGAATATTAATTAATGATATGTTACTAATGAAATGAATTGTACATTTACCATATATCTTTTCTTCAGAATGTAGTCTAATTGTCTAAAACAGAGACTGTTTCCATATAAAAGGGATTTAGATGCTATTTACTTTATTTTTCTGTTGTATTTTTTTCTTTCAGATCGTCTGTATTTTGCTACTCTTAGAAGCAAACCCAAGAGCACAGCAAACACACATTTCTTCTGCACTGATGATGAGTTTATATATGAAAAGTGAGTCACTGGCAGTTTTTGGCACATTTAGCTATTGAATTTTTGGTTGTTATAGTTCATATTTGATTGTTGTACTTTATGACAAGTGGTGATTTTATGCTTCATTTGTGTCTCAAGCTTTTATGCAGATTTTGGGCCTCTCAATCTGGCAATGCTGTACAGATACTGCTGCAAGCTGAACAAAAAACTAAAGGTGAGACCATCTTTTGAATCAAATGGCTGCATGTTTGCATTGTTTATGTTCTCAAGGATTTCTCAGAAATTCATATCTGGCTTGCTGATCAAATATGGAACTTGTTTTTCATTTTTATCTTTGGAGTGATTTGTAAACACTGCGAAGAGCAATTTAGTTAGCACACAAGTAATTTGGTTGGCTAAAAGAAATTATAATGTTGTGCTGCACCAGAAATAAGTATGTGTTCTAGAAAAAAAAAACAAAACAAAAAAAAAGTCAAGTCAATTTTTTATGTTTTTTTTAAGGGTTCTCCTCTGCTCACCAAGTCTGCATTTATTTGATCCAAAATTACAGCAAAAGCAGTAATGTTGTGAAATATGTTTTTACTTTTTAAATAACTGCTTTCTATTTGAATATATTTTAAAATGTAATTTATTCTAATAATCTCTGATTTACTGTTCAAGAAACATTTATTATTATTATCAGTATTCAAAACAGTTAAGTACAGAATTCAGGATTCTTTGTTGAATAGAATGATCCAAAGTTTAGCATTTATCTAAAATAAAAAGCTTTTGTAACATTATGCACTATACCATTTAAAAGCTTGGAGACAGTATAATTTATAGAAATGCTAGAAAGTAGTACTTTAAATTGATTAAAAGTGATGATAAAAACATTTATAATGTTACAAAAGATTTCTATTACAGATAAATGCTGTTCTTATCATCAGAGAAACCTGAAAAAATCTTTCAAAATAAATCAGAATAGAATGATTTCTGAAGGATCACGTGACACCGAAGACTCGAGTAATGATGCTAAAAATTCAGCTTTGAAATCATAGGAATAAATTACATTTTAAAATATATTCAAATAGAAAACAGTTATTTTAAATAGTAAAAATAATTCAAAATGATACTGTTTTTGCTTCACTTTGGATCAAATAAATGCAGGCTTGGTGAGCAGAAGAGACTTCTTTAAAAAAAACCTTCAATCTTACTGTTCAAAAACGTTTGACTGGTAGTGTATTTGAATATTAAAAAACTTAGATAACAGATCTGTCCTGGAAAACAGAAAGGCTAATCACCTGCAAATATGGATAGGTTAAACTCCATCCAAGCATTACAAAATAAATGAAAATGACTATTAATAGTTTAGATTTGTACAACTTTATGATAATATCCAGTCACAACTGTGCAGCTGTAGTCTTAATATTTCTAATGTTTGTTTATGTTCTTTTACCTTGTTGCAAGACTGTAAATTCACCTCTACACCATAAATAAAAGACAAACCACACAACAACAAACAACAACTCGCAAAGCATTTGCAAAACCTAAAGAAAACAGAAGCATTTTAGCACACTCCGAAATACAGTGCACACTGTAAAAAACAATTTGTTGAGTCAACTTAAAATAATTTGTTACTTGGCTGCCTTAAAATTTTAAGTTCAGTCAACTTTATTCAGCTTGAAATGTTAAGTTTCAACTTAGATATTTGAGTTGATTCAACTTAAAATTTTAAGGCAGCTGGGTTACTTACCCATCTGTTAAGTTTAACAAACACAAATATCTAAGTTGTTAGTACAACTTAACATTTCAAGTTGACTAAACTTATTTAAGTTGACAGAGCTTAACATTTTAAGGCAGCAGGGTAACAAATTATTTTAAGCTGACTCAACAAATTGTGTTTTTTATTTTTTACAGTGTAGAAGGTGATTTTACAAGATCGAGAAACCACAAGTTGTACTTGATCATGTGAATACAGAGACCTGTTTGATTGATGCAGACTGATTAAATCAGAAACATACTCTGGTGCTAAGCCATGCAAAGTTTTGAAGACGTATAGCAGCACTTTGTAATAAATCCTGTATCGTACAGGTAGCCGATGTAGATTGATAAGCACAGGAGTAATGTGCTCTCTCTTTAGTATGAGTCACATGCAGTTCTTGCAGTGAGCAGTAGAGAGCGCTCAATACAAGTCTGTATATTGAGTGGACAGACGTTTCTGGCATGAATTAAGGAACTTAAGTGAATGTCTGTGTATCTGGAACTGACAGATTAAGGGGCATGGCTCATGTTGAAGGTGTTTCACTGCAGTATATGTCTTTATAATGTGAAATGAGTTTAAAAAAATATTTTCATATCTACACTATACGAAAAGTCTGTAAAAACCCTTACGAAACAGAAGTTTATTCAAGTGTGCTATTAGTATACTTCTTTTAAACTAAAAAATAGGAAAGTATATTTTCAGTCTAGTTTTTATGTACTTTTCAGAAATGTGCTTTATGTACTTTTATGTACTGTAAAATGACATTTAAGTATACTTGACTTATACTTAGAAAAAATATATTTGAGCAATATTTTTCTCAGAGAATCCACGTTTTTTATTGTCATGTGGTAGAGGGCGCTATTACACATCTTCTGTACAGAATTTCCAAAACACAAGCGAAGACGAAACCGAAACAACAGATGCTTCCACATGTTTTTAACAAGATCATCAGACATAAAACAGCATCAAAACTGTAACGTTATGGAATAAAATGTCACCCATGAAGAGGTAATAATGATTGTCAAGCTTTGGGGTGTTCGACTCCATCTACGTTTTGAATATCATTTTGAATCCAATTCATAGTCTTTTTTAAGCTTTTTGTTCAAAATGTTGTTTATTTATTTGTTTTTTATTGTTATTTATACAACTTACCCACATTCTAGTGTTTATAAAAAAGAATGCATGAAGCATAAAATGTTTTTGTTTACAAGCAGATACCCTGTTCTTTCTTTTGATGTTTTGTAGGTTCAGATATTCATATAACAAAATGTATACAAATTAATACCTAATAGGGACATAGTAGTATACTTAAAGTATGATGTAAAGTTCACTTAAAGAAAACTTACGAGCACACTTGCAGTTTAAATCTACTAAACTAGTAGTTTACTGAGATTATACTTCAAAGTGTACTAAAAATGCTACAAATTATTTAATTAGTAAACTATCAGTATACCTATAAGTTCACTTTTAGTATAGTTGCAGTACAAACTAAAACATAGATATAAACTAGTTGTGTACTCAAAGTTTACTACTGTTATACTTAAAGTATACTTAAATATATACTTTTATATAGTAGAAAGTGGGCCGATTTAGTCCCAAGGAGTATTGAAATAGTACACTTACAAGTATACTACTAGTACACTGATATTTGTATACTTACTACATAAAGTATACTTATATAATATATTTGAACTTGAACTATGCTTAAGTATACTTAATGAAATAAACTTAAAAAAGAAAAGTAAATAAAAGTAAATAAAAAAGAAGTATACTTCTTTTTGGTAAGGGATGTCCAATGTGCTGTGTTAGGGAATTCTCTGTATTAATGTTTCACAGATGTTTTACCTGTATTTTGAATTATGCTTTGCTTGTGTTGTGTTTTAAGGCTGAAGTTCTGTAAACTTCACAGAAAAGCTGCTGGTAATTTTGTGCTGGGGGACAATTTTTCTACAAATGCATTTTTTACAGTGTAAGCCACACATAAAATGACTGAAATTTTTGGTAATGGTACAAATTATGATAGAGCTTTTCTAAGAACTTGCCTTGTTTGACTTTTAACCAATAAGCGTGATTTTTAGTGTGTATATGAAGTGAGTTGCCAAAGCAGAGTGGGGTCCATGATCTGCTAAATGTCTAACAATCAAACATAAAAATACCTTTAAATATTGTTTGCTGTTATTTGCTGTTATAAGTATTCCTATTGTTTTATAGTTTTAAATCTATTTTCTTTTTGTTGAAGCTTCTTTACAGTTTTTCTCGATTGGTTTGGCTCATTTCTTGAAACCGAGATGACATTCTCAAAACCATAAGGTCATTTGGCCAAACAGTCTTACAGTTCTGCTCAACATTATAGCTCACTAGCAAAATCAAATATCTTTCCCCAAACTCTTCTTCCATGCTTCAAAAGCAGATTCCTTTCCCATATAAAAGGTCAGTACAGTCAAAATAGCACAGATCCTTCTCAATTGCCTTGGCACATGTGCATTCATTTAGTGCTTTTGTCAAAATAACCTGGATGGTTTAGCACAACACCATGGATCCCCTGCAAAAGCTCATATCTCTCCCAAAACAGTTTATCCATGTGTCAAAACTAAATATCCTTCTCATATAAATAGTCAATGCCCCCAAAATGCATTATACCTTTGGCATTGTTTAAGCACTGCAAGTCAAAATGCTTAGACGTTTTGTCACTGAGGCACAGGTCTAGTAACAGAATACCACTATGAATAAAACTAAAAGATTTTACAGTAAAATCAGCCTCCAATAAACCACTCATACTCAAGGAAACTGTAAACATTTTTATTCGTACAAAGAAATGTTAACATTAGAGAACATACTGTGAAAAGAAAACATATACAGGATTCTGTAAATGTGAACAGTTATAAACACAAACAAAAAACAAAAAAAACTCTAGCCTACCATACTGTAAATAAAGTTTCAGAACTATAGTACAGTAATATTTTCAGTGGTCGCCATTGTCACCCTCTCTTTCCTGGCCACCATCCTCATCCTCCTGGCCATCGACGCGCTGCTCTCTGTTAGGCCATAAATTCTCATCCACATCGCAACGGATATTTTCTCTTGCGATGCAGCGAGGAAGAAACGGCGTGAATGTCTCAACCATCCCCTACATTGATCCCCTGTGATGTCCTCACATGCAGCATCCATTGCATGCAGCAGGGCCCTCTGGTCTTGAGCCTGATGCTCATACACCCTCCACCTCCAAGCTGAAAAAAACTCCTCAATTGGATTTAGGAAAGGAGAGTAAGGTGGAAGAAACTCCATTAGCATCCGGGGATGGGTGGTGAACCAGGTTCTGATGCGTGGGCCACGGTGGAAGTTCACATTATCCCACACAATGACATAATGTGGTAGCTGAGGTCCTTCTTCACCTCTCTCATTTTCCAGGATCAGATCAGTATAAAGGTGGTCCAAAAAATTGAGGAGCTTTTGTGTATTGTAGGGCCCTAAACTGGGAATGTGTGTGGCCACACCTCTTTCTGATATAGCGGCACACATTGTTATATTTGCTCCTCGCTGGCCTGGGACATCCACAGTGGCTCGGTGGCCAATGATGTTACGGCCACGCCTTCGACCTTTGGCCAGGTTGAAGCCAGCTTCATCAACGAACACTAGGATGTGAGGGGTTTCGTTGCCTTCTAATGCCATTATTCTAAAGAGGATCTAAAGTACTGTAAAAAGAGGGAGTGAAAAACTGAAGACAATTTCTAGGCATAATGCTCTAGTCACACAAAGCTGGATTCTGAAGGTAAAAAGGATAAAGCAAAACAAAAAAAAGTGGTAACCATGTCTTACTGTAATAGTGTTACAATGATAGACAACCAGTAGTTGACTTACATGCACATACTGGTACCGCAGCTCTTTCACTCTGTCAGAGTTTCTCTCAAATGGTACCCTGTAAATCTGTTTCATGGTCATCTGATGTTTCTTCAATACCCGGTCTATTGTGGAGATGCTGATAGAGTTTATATTTTGGAACATTACATTGTCTAGAAGGATTGCATTACGAATCTGTCTCAGTGTGATGGCATTATTTGCAATGACCATGTTGCATATTTCTCGTTCTTGTTGTTCATTTAGAAGTTTTCTTCTGCCACCCACTTGAGGCTGTCGTCCAATCCTAGACATACAAGTCAAAGGTCAACACTGTAAATTTGTTACAAAATGAGTTACCAATGTAATTGTACTGCTGTTTTATGGTACTACAAGTGTGATGCACTGCACAGTGACTGGAATACTATTCACAGTATTTTCTCCATTTTTTTTGTCTTTGTCATTTTTTATAGTATCATATAACATCACATGAAGATATTACAGTACTCTAGGCCTACACACACACCAACACTGAATAGTTCAATAGAATAGTTCTGTACCTGTTTTCCCTGCGAAAGGTTTGGATGATGGAGGAGACTGTAGACCGAGGCACATTAGGCTGCACTCGGCGACCTGCCTCTGCCATTGTGAGGCGATGGTTTATAACGTGGTCAATAAGGGTGGCCCGGATTTCATCTGGGACATCATGGTGCCTCCGTGCTCCTCGGCCTCTTCCCCCTATTCCTCCATGCATTCTCACTCCTCCTCTTCCTCTTCCTCTTCCTCCTCTTCCTCGAGCAGGAAGTTGCTGTTGTACTTGGCGAGGTGCTTCCATGTTCACACTGCAAATGAAACTGGCCCCGGGCCAAGCTCTGTCTATATACTTTTGGCAGCAGTCATAATCATAGACAACACCTGTCAGGTAACTAAACAAACTGTTTGATTGGTCATCTGAGATGTGGGAAACTGCTCCTTCGTTAGTTCTAATTTCACCTGATTGATTGTCAAGTACTGTCATAAATTTATCAAATGTTCCAAGAAATTCTTTCATGGTATTATATCTTTGACTAATTTTGACAGTTGAACAGACAATTGTGCATATGATGACTTACACAATGAAACCATGCTGATATGTTTTGGAGAGAGTAACCATTTCACTGAAAAATCAACTAATCAGTTTAGATCAGCAAGATCTATTTATTTGGAAAATGTGCTAAATGTGGGCTCATTGTGCTAACTGTAGCTACTTGTACATAATCATTTGAAAAAAAGCAAACTTGTCACTTGAAACATGTACTAAAGCATTTGCAATTTGATAAAACCAATGAAAAATGACATTCTGTTGTGAACAATTGCAAGGTGGTTTGGAGATTTGTCCATGTTATTTTGAGAATGTCATCTCGGTTTCAAGAAATGAGCCAAACCAATCGAGAAAAACTGTAAAATAGACAACACTGGGTTTGGTGTTGAGTTTAATGCTGCAGTGACATTTATACATTTTGAATTCTGGTGTAGTGCCTTGACATCTAGTATCACTGCATGAATGATTACCATTTTTGTTATTAATTAAATAACAACAACAGAATTCCAAATTCACTTAATTGGCGTTAAATGCAATAAAAGGTATTAAAGGAACAGTTCACACATATATGAAAACTGTCATCATTTCCTCATCCTCATATCATTTCAAACCTCTATGACATTCTTCATTTCATCAATCATAAAAGGAGATGTAATAGAATGCTGCAGTGATGACGTATTTCTGTAGGCCAACAACATCGAAGGTAGCTGGTTCCCTGGTTCCCGCCACAAAAACCCAATATGTGATCCTGGACCACAAAACCAGTAACAATTATTTGAAAATCTGGAATCTGAGGGTGCAAAAAAAATCTAAATATTGAGAAAATCACCTAAAGTTGTCCAATGAAGTTCTTTGCAAAGCATATTACTAATCAAAAGTTAAGTTTTGATATATTTAAGGTGGGAAATTTACTAAATATCTTCATGGAACAAGATCTTTACTTAATATCCTAATCATTTTTGGAATAAAAGAAAAATTGATAATTTTGACCCATACAGTGTATTTTTGGATATTGCTACAAATAAACCTGTGCTACTTACAACTGGTTTTGTGGTCCTGGGTCATATATTAGCTTTTGAATTACTGCAGAAAATAAGCTCTGTGACCAGCAAAAGTTTGTGATTCTTACATGTTTTGTTCATAATGATAATCTTCGCGAATTAACACAACTTTATGTATTTTTAAGCCTAAATACAAACCAGAAGTAAAAAGCTAAATGTAGACGTTAATCAATACTCCATGGTTGCATGACTTCAGTATCCCCACCATGAAGCTTCAACAACTCTTTCAATCTTTATTTAAAAACATTTTCCCTAAAAGTTTGTGTTAGAAGAGACAAAAAACAGTAAAAGCTTAAAAAAATTCACAAAGAGGTATTACAGATGTGTTTTTTTGTTATAAAACATGAAAATATCTTGAGCTTGCGTTAACCACAGACTTTAATTCAGGCATTTTTATGAGTTAACATGCACATATAATAAAGGGGGGTGAAAAAGTTGAGAGAAAGCCCAATTTCAAAGTACTGCCCTGGACTTTCCTTGCTGGGAAACTGTTGTAGAATGGAGGTGACAGACAGCTACATCTGGGCTTCCTCTGAAGCTGACTGGTTGCATAATCTAAACATGTTCCTACCAAATTTAGTTAAAATACACTAAAACATGCGGTCATGAAACTCATTGACCTCAGGATGTATGAAGTTGTTTGACTGGACAATCTGAACATGTTCCTTTTAACCTTTGTTCAAATAAGTTTGACCAAAAAGCAATCCAAAACACTAATTGACTTCAGGATGTATGAAGCTGTTTGATTGAACAATCTTAACATGATCCTTTCAAACTTTGTTAAAATAAACTAAAAAGCAAATTCAAAAAAACCCTTTGAATTGAACAGAACAATTAAACTGAAACTCGTTTTAAGGTTTTGGCTTACAAAAATATGCAATCTCTGCATCACTCTATAGACAGAATGTCCTACACATTTCCATACAGTCTAAGTGAATTGTGAGGTGGCTGTCAAGCTCCAAAAATTACATAAAGGCACCATGAAAGTATCACAGCAACAGTCCATATGCATCATACACTAAGAGTTCTCAGACAATGCAGTATTTATCTGTGAGGAACAGTATTAAAAATCTTTACTCACCAAACTTCTGTTTTTCATTTATTCAATTTAAATGTCAGTTTGTACAATGACTGTATGATTTTGAGACCAATCTTTTCACACTGAGGACAACCGAGGGACTCATATGCAACGATTACAGAAGGTTCAAACGCTTACTAATACTTCAGAAGGAAAAACAATGAATTAAGAGCTAGGGGGTGTAAACTTTTGAACAGAACGAAGATGTGTACATTTTTTTTTTTTTTTGCCTAAATATCATATTTTTTCATTTAGTACTGCCCTTCAGAATCTACAGAAGATACTTACATGTTTCCCAGAGGACAAAATAAATTACATTTACCCTGATCCTCAAATTCCAAAAGTTTTCACCCCCAACCTCTTAATGCATCGTGTTTCCTTCTGAAGCATTAGTGAGTGTTTGAACCTTCTGTAAAAGTTGCATATGAGTCCCTCAGTTGTCCCTCAGTTGTCCAAGAAACTTATGAACAACTATCACTAAACAAAATAAAAACACAGCTGTGGATTATTCAACACAGTATTAAGAATCTAGCGCATGTAAATTTTTGAACAGGGTCATTTTTATAAATTATTATACAACTATTATTTTCTCTTGCGGACTATATGTAGACATATTTTATGTGAAATATCTTATTCTGGTCAGTTTTTAAATAAAAAATAACATGCATTTTGCATGAACCCTGTTATTTTGGTAAAAAAAAAAAAAAAACATTTTGCAGATGTGCAAGGTGAGGGTGAACAAATGATGACAGAGTTTTCATTTTTGCACAAACTATCCCTTTAACCAGCACAGCTCTGAAAAACACTGTGTGTTGTGTATGTCTGCAGTCTTTCACTTTGTCCAGAAAACGCATCATCCATTACACCTGTTACGACCAACGAAAGAGAGCCAATGCAGCCTTCCTCATCGGTGCTTATGCGGTGAGTCCAGCTCTGTGTTTCTTTCACCTGTGAAGATGATCATTTTGTTCATTTTAACTCTCATGTTCTTGGATTTAAGAGACCTCAAACAATAAGAACAAACTGATTACGAACCGTAAAAAAAAAACAACAAAAGCTATTTAGACCCAGATGACCTCATTATTTAGAGATTTCTAGTCATGTCTTGCTTCTGTTTGCAGGTAATCTACTTAAAAAGAACTCCAGAGGAGGTATACCGGGCCCTGATCTCTGGAACCAATGTGTCATACCTGCCCTTCAGGTGAGAAGCTACTCACACTATCTGATCTGATCATGCTACTCATCTAATTACCATAGTTTTATATATTACTGTAGGTGCACTATACTGTTCAAACATTTGGTGTCAGTAAATTATTACAGGGTCATTCTGTGTCATCTCAACCAGAGGTTCTCGGCTAGTGATGAAAGCCAAAATATTACATCATGGATGAATATTTACTGAGTAATCCACTATTTTGTAAAGGGGGGTCAAAATGGCAGCTAAATTACAGGGGGTTAAAAAATGACTTCAGAAAGATAGCATTTGAGGAAGCTTTGTGCACATACACACACACACACACATATTTAATCATACATTCACAAAAAAATCTGTATTTTTTTTTAATGAGCATACTTTATTATCTGTTTCCTTTTTTATCCATTTAGAGATGCTGCTTTTGGGAACTGCACATATGATTTAACCATATTAGACTGTTTACAAGGAATACGCAAGGTACGTGTATCAAATTGTTTTCTATAAAAGCATCCCCTGTTTTAACTATTAAAGGTTAAAGGGAAGGTTAAAGTTTGTGACACTCTTGAACCATTTTTGGATCAAGGCTGGGCAGTGTAGATGTGTATTGCACTTCATCCTCAGAACATAAGCTTCTAGTCCAATTATCTGTCTTTTCAATCTGACACGGGAAAAAGAATTGGCACAAGCACTATCAGACAGATTACATAAAGGACATGCCACACAATGTGATAAGTGAGGAACAGGAAACAGTACAAAGGTTTGTATGGGTGGAGATTTTCAGGAAAATTCTCTGGCAGGAATGAAAATGCACTTAAGATATTATGCAGCTTGGATGGCTGTACTTGTAATTTACTACTGATCTATATATAATGACTGGATCGCTCATTGCATTCTAAACTGCCGTTAGGCAGTGAAGCCACCGGAAGTGTTCGATCCGCCATCGTACTATTCCCTACCGGCAGAGAGCACCATTGACTCACATGCAACCCACTGGCCTAAACATATGATTAGTTTTTAGGATATGTGTGTGTAAATTAATTTTTACTTAAGATGTTATCTGGAATGTTTATGGGTTTTTTGGGCAGGATAAGCCATATATTGAAATCGTTCAGGTGGGTGTGTCAGCTGCACACTTGCAGACACAGGTAACTGATCCAACACAAAAAAAAATATTTATTTATGTACCTAATTATGCAGGAAATAATAAACATGACCATATACCTGGTATTAGTATCTGAAATTGATTCGAACATGCAATAAATAATACAATACAAGCCTCTGTTATTATATTGCTCATTGTATTTAAAGGGGTCATCGGATGCAAACTTCACTTTTTCATGTTGTTTAAACATTAATGTATGTTGGCAGTGTGTGTACAAATCTACCCTATAATGATAAAAATCCATGCAGTGGTTTTTAATTAATCTGTAAAAATAATATCCCCTTTTTCAAATCGAGCCATTCTCAGATGCCTGTCGGTGTGGCGTCACACCCACAGATGCCGCTCTCACGATGATTGTTGATTGACATGAGCTCTTACCTCAGACCAGCTGTCACAGTCCAGTAACTTTCCTTGTTTCGATGCCGAAGCAGGGATGTAAGTTAGACAAGAATATCTCCGATTGAGTGATTGAGGTGTTGTGTTGCTGGATGTAATAATGAATGTAGTGGTCGTCATTTACTTCCGACATCTGAGCCACTGAATATGCAGTGGATTACATTTGTTTGTGAATGGAATGCGCCTCCCGTTCTACATATATCCGTCTATGTTCGCGCGAATCATTCGTGATCCAGCTTCACTTATAGCAGAAGTGTGCATAAGCGTTTTGTTATGAATCTTTGCGATCGGCTTTCCTTATAACATGGTAGTTAGGAAGTTTAGCGGCTAAAGTAAACAAGATCGTCACTCCACAGAGAGAAGAGAGGGGTGGGGTGAGCAGAGCTCATTTGCATTTAAAGGAACAATCCCTTAGAATGAGATGATTTTTGCAGAGCTCATTTTGACAAGGTAAAAAGGGTGTTGTTTTACAAAACCATTGAGAATTTTTAATCAAAGTATATTAGAGACTTTTCATTACGACCCTAAAGAATCATATCGACCTGTGGAAAATGGGCATCCGATGACCCCTTTAAATTCAAATCTTTGAAATAACGCTTCATGTCTTTAAGTCCATATTGTATGTAGTCAGCGTTATTTCTCAGAGTTACGATGTGAATATTTTTAATGTGCCTGATCGAGGAACATCTATTTCAGACTCTTAAAGATCATGCAAATTCTGTAATGATTTACTAACATTGCCGTTTCCATGTGAGTAAAATGTTCCGTGTATATGTTGTATTAATTATTAATTTAACGAACAAATCATTACCTGTTTCAAAATGAATACTGTTAACGAAATCATTGTTGAAACATGCAGTTAGTCTACTGTACGAATAAAAACACTATAACAAAAT
This sequence comes from Labeo rohita, assembly GCF_022985175.1. Classification (NCBI taxonomy): domain Eukaryota; kingdom Metazoa; phylum Chordata; class Actinopteri; order Cypriniformes; family Cyprinidae; genus Labeo; species Labeo rohita. The sequence continues at coordinate 6,816,035 of NC_066870.1, forward strand.
TACATAAACAGTGAATAACTGTACAAGGCGAATTAAGGTAACGTATATGTATACAAAGCATAAATCTTCATTCAGATTTCTGAATGAGCACTTTGTCAGTTGTAAATGTTGAACGTCCAGTGTTTATCATGTTCATCTAATGTAACTGACTGTAATGTAGGCTATATGAACGTACATTTTTAATAAGCAGAGGGAATTCCCGATATTAAACAAATAACCGTTTACATGCTTAGGATGTTTGCATTGTGAGAATGTACAGTGAGACTTGTTATGTGATGTTTTCTCAATAAAATCGTATAATTTCCTATTCATTCAATAGAATGTATGGGAATACTAGGGAATACTAATATGGCGGCGTGGTGGCTTCACTTTTATGACGTCATGAGCAATCCAGTTCTCTATTATAGATCAGTGTAATTGACACATTTTTTGAGTACATGGGGTTAAAAAAACCTTGGCTTGTTTTGTTTGTCCTTTTAAGCATCAGTGATGTATCTTAATTAATTTATGCATAATAGGCTCTTTTGAATATGGTTCTATGAAGCCATTTAGATACCTGTTATGTAAGTAAAGTGAGTAAAAGACCAAAATTCATAATTTGCCCTTATTTACTGAAACGTTATCTTATTCTTACATTCTTAAATAATTATTCTTAATTCATTTTTCAGGCCTTGCAGCACGGGTTCTTTGACTTTGAGAATTTTGATGTTGAAGAATATGAACATTATGAGGTATCATCTTTTTATATGTTAATATTAATTAATGTTAATATTTTTAACTCTCATACATTTAATCTAACATTATATGTGTATAGCACTGCTTCATTCTCCACATTTAAAACTGCATTACTGTCATAGCATTCCGTATCAAAATATCTAACCAAGAGGCTGTTATTTTAAAGAAAGAGTACACTTTTCAAGCAAAACATTTAACAAAAAAAGTAGGTGATAAATTCGAAAGCATTTAGAAACTTTTATCATTGTTCATAGTTAATGTGATGAACTTCATCTGTGGTTACTCTGGTATTAAATCTGTGTGAACTTGAGGAGAACTGACTTTACTGGTTAAAAGTCATTGCAAAAATACCAGTTTGTTTGATATATATATTTTTTTATCTAATGCAGTAAGTTTAACATTTAAGTGTCCATTCATTTTAGGGACACTGTCTATCCACCTTTTTCCTAAGCCCTACGATGGTTCACGTGAATTATGGGAGTAATTTCTGTTAAACTCTAAACAATCAGCTAAAGGTTCATTTTATGAACACAATAAAAAGCATTTTTTTAAAAACTGGGTACAGTGAGCTGACATTATTCTACTCACCCTTCAACCATTTAACATTAAACAGAAATTTAAATTGTAAAAGCCGGAACAAATTACTACAACAGTCCATGAATAACCCCAAAAGTTTGATTAGCAATATTATAAATTATATATGTCTGTATTACGTAACAAACATTGCCTTAAAGGGTTACTCCGCCCCAAAATGAAAATTTTGTCACTAATTAATTAACCCCATGTCGTTCCAAACCCAAAAAACCTTCATTAGTCTTCGGAACACAAAATAAGATATTTTTTATGCATTCTGCTCTCTGACCCTCCCATAGACAGCAATTGTCACGATCAATTAACACGATCAATGTCTAGAAATGTAGCAAGGAGATTGGTAAAATAATCTGTGTCATCAGGGGTTCAACTGTTTTTTTACGAAGCTACGATAATACTTTTTGTACGGAAAAGAAATCCATTCAGTAAAAACAACATATCTGCGTGACACAGCTGACACAGAACAGCGTACAATGTTTGTGTCCAAAATGGTGCTAGGTTGACGTGGAGGAGACGAATTGTTGAATAAAGTCGTTATTTTTGTTTTCTTTCCATATAAAGATATTCTCGCAGCTTCATAAAATTATGGTTGAACCCCTGATGACACATCTCCTTGCGACGTTGACTGTGAATTTTCATTTTGGGGTGGAGTAACACTTTAAAGGGATATTCACCCAAAAATGAAAATTAACCTATGATTTACTCACCCTCAAGCCATCCTAAGTGTATATGACTTTCTTCTTTCAGATAATACAATCGGAATTATATTAAAAAATGTCTTGACACTTCCAAGGTTTATAATAGCAGTGAATGGCTGTTGAGATTTTAAAGTCTAATAAAGTGCATCCATCCATCATAAAAAGTGTTTCCACACAGCTCTGTGGGGTTAATCAAGGCCTCCTGAAGTGAATTGATGCGTTTGTGTTAGAAAATATCCATATTTAAAATTTTATAAACTGTATCTCCAGCTTCCGCTAACTTTTGTATGTGTGTACATGAGAGAGTGATGTTACAGCGAACGATGTAGGACATAGCCAATGAATGGATGCCCTTTAATAGACATCTATTGGACTATTGAATATTAACAGCCATTCACTTCCATTATAAAGCTTGGAAGAGCCATGACATTTTTTAATATGACTCTGATTGTATTCATCTGAAAGAAAAAAGTCATACACACCTAGGATGGCTTGAGGGTGAGTAAATCATGGGGTAATTTTTATTTTTGGGTGAACTGTCCCTTTAGCATTCATTGATAATATTTCAATGTGATTTCCATCATTTTGACAGATAACAAATATTGAGTTATCTGCTGAAGAAACATTCTAGTAAATCCTGTTAATGGTACAGCTGGTTGGTTCTCTCCTGTTTCAGTAGCCAATGAGCTCACTGCTCAGCATTCAAATATAGGACTAGTGCATGCTGTGGCAGTTTGCAGCATGCTTCAGAAACCTTCCACCTTCTCGTATAGATCTGTATAGATCTGCTACGAGGTGATTCATGTATGCAATATGGGGGTTATTCATGTGTTATATGTGCAGCAGCAGTATATCTTACATGCTCACAGCAGTGTGTTGTGGAAGTATTGGCAGTAGCAAGTCTCTGTACTTGCTCTGCCGTAGCAGCAGCAGCAGCAGCAGCGTAGCAGATCTGTTCCACCAAGACCAAACACATTATCATTGTCATGTGTATTACCATGTCAGTCACTCCGAGAGTTGTCATGACTCAGTTATTTTAAAGCATCCATCTAAAGACAAACCTAGAAAGAGACGTGAGAATTTGGAAGAGAAAACAAAAAAACAGAGATTCTTATTGCATTCAGTAAATTATTCATGGAACATATAAATTAAATCGAGAGAGCAGACCACAGATGTGCAGTATATGTTATCTTTTCTCATATTATTATGGAGGAAAAAAGAAAATAATCAGGAGGAGAAGAAAGCAGTGGACTGAAAAGAGCTCTTGCCATAGACATTCTTGTTATCCCATGTCACATTAAAATAACAAGTGTTTTGTTATTCTCCTGATATCTGAAAATTAGAACATGAAGGTAAATGCACAGTCATTTAGTCAATCTGATGGATGAGGATCATTTGTAGTGCAACCTTATCATTTGAAATTATTTTTGATAAATTCACATTTGAACTTCCCCAAACCGGAAGTGCCTCCCAAGTGCTGGCTAGGAAAAAGTTTTATCAGGCTGTTGTACTGTTGTAACTACTTAAAAGCAATAAAGCATCCACAAAACTCAACACATGTAATCTCTGTTCAAGAAGCAGTTGTTAACATATGTTTTTCATGAATTCAGATGTTTTAGTATATCTTCTCACCTTTTGCATTACAAGCGTGTAGAAAATGGTGATTTTAACTGGATTGTGCCAGGAAAACTGTTGGCCTTCAGTGGACCTCATCCCAAGAGCAAAATAGAGAATGGTAAGTCTAAAGCTACTGTCCCAACAAATGCCACATACTAGGGGTTACTGGATCAGTGTGTTGGTATTTGTTCTTTATCCAACACAGCACTTGTTTCTTCAAACCCTGTAAACCAAACATCATTTGCTACAAGTACAGGAAAACATTAAAAATTGCTTGGCAAACCATTTGATCAGTGGTAATTAAACCTTTTTTATTAACAAAGTGCTGAAGGGGGAAGTAGAGTTACATTAAAATGTCTGAACCATTGTTCTAATAATCAGATTAGTGGATGAACTCTTACTAAGTGGACTGAACTCACTTGCGTTGTTTTGGCTCTTACAGGTTATCCTCTCCATGCTCCTGAAGCATACTTTTCATACTTCCGCCAGCACAACGTCACAGATGTTGTGCGGCTGAACAAGAAGATTTATGAAGGCCGGCGCTTCACAGATGCCGGGTTCGAACATCACGACTTGTTCTTTGTAGACGGCACCACGCCTAGTGATCTCCTTACAAGACGCTTTCTGCACATATGTGAGAACACAAAGGGTGCCGTAGCTGTCCACTGCAAGGGTGAGGCACTTTCTAGAAGTATGAAGAAATAGCATTACTATTGCATAATTTAAAATGTCTTAAATGAAAAAGTCTAAATATATTTGAGCTATACTTGTGCTCTTAGAATCCGTGTTTTCATTGTTATACGTTAGGGGGCACTAATACACATCTTCTGTACAGAATTTCCAAAAAAACACAAGAGAAAATGTTAAAAAAAAAAATGCGTGAAGCTAGAATAAAATGTTTTTGTTTACAAGCAGATACCTTTTGATGTTTTGTATGTTCAGATAATCATGTAACAAAATATATACGAATTAATACCTAAATAAGGACATAGTAGTATACTTAAAGTATGATGTAAAGTTCACTTAAAGGAACACTCCACTTTTTTGGAAAACTTTGCATCTACACAAACTTAGTGCCACTCACTTTCAGGAGCTGTGTAATATCATTGCGCCTGCTGCATGGTACGGCAGCAAAGTTCCTTGATTATTACGCCGGAATGAGAGTATAGTTCCTAGTCAAATCACCCTAGAAAATCACAACTTTTCATTTTCCGTCAGTCTTAGTACACAATATAACTACAGAAAAGTCAAGTTTTAAATAGAAAAAATATCGTAATTATATATGGTCATTTTTGAGCGAGATGCTAACGGTCTAATCGGATTCAATGATCTATGCTAAGCTACGCTAAAAGTGCTACCGCCAGACCCGGAGACTGACTGAATGGATTCGAAAACGGTAAAACTCACTGACACTGTATTATGACTTCGGTAAAGATAATGAGTTATAATGTCAAGGGTTTGCATAGCCCTATAAAGAGAAAGAAAATTTTTAACCAGCTCAAACAAATGAATAGCCAAATTGTTTTTCTGCAGAAGACTCATCTCTCAGATATTGAACATGAGAAACTGGCTAGATCATGGGTCTCTCAGGTATTTTTTTCCTCACACTCATCAGGACATCGAAGGGGGGTGGCAATATTGTTTAATAAATCAGTCCAATTCAGTATATGTTCAAAATATACAGACAACGAGGGGCGATTTGTCTTAGTTAGTGGCTCTTTATCTGGGGTTATGATATCATTGTTTAACATATATGCACCCAATGAGGTTAATACCAAGTTTATGAAAAAAATGTTTAGTCTGGTCAACGAAAAGGCAAAAGGTCAGTTGCTTATTGGAGGCGACTTCAGTTGTGTGCTGTCCCCACTAGATAGAAATCCCTTTTCACACAAGCCCCTTTCTATAATGAGTAAAGGAATTAGGAGTAATTGATATCTGGAGACACCTGCATCCTAGAGACAGAGACTTCACTTTCTACTCTCATCCGCATAATTCATACTCTAGAATAGACTATTTTTTTGTTTCTGGAGATGAAACATACAGAGCTATTGACTGCAAAATTCATAACATTACATTATCAGATCATGCGCCGGTGTCATTAGTTTGGGGTTTAGAGGGGGAGACTTATACAAAATTGTGGCGGTTAAAGACTTCTTTATTAGGATATCCAGCTTTTCAAACATATATTGAATCAGAGTTTAAATATTTTCTAGATATGAATAACACTGGAGATGTTTCTGCGGTTACTTTATGGTAGGCAGCAAAAGCAGTTTTGAGGGGTAGAGTGATTGCTTATGCATCTGCTCTAAAGAAAACTAAAATAGCTAAATGGACCGCATTAGAAAATAAAATATGTGAGCTTGAAGAGCAACACAAACAGAACATTACTGCAGAAAATTTTACTTTGCCTACAGAAGCAAGAAAGAAACTGGATGAACTTCTCACTGACAATGTAGAGCGGAATTTAAGATTTCTAAATGAGTACGGCTCTAGGGCTTGTAAACTCCTTGCATTCCAGCTCAGGAAAAAAAGGGGGCTTAACACAGTTCAAAAAATCAGGAGTGGGGATTCTAATAAACCTTTTTGTTTTAAACCTAAGGAAATAGCAGATGCATTTGCTTCATTTTATAAAGAGCTATATTCTGAAAATAAAAACGAATTAGATCTAGAAGAGATAGATGTTTATTTAAAAGAAATACATCTAACCCAGTTGAGCATTACTGACTCTGAAGCTATGGATGCTCCTATAACTGTGCAAGAGATTAATGAGGCTATTTTACAATTGAAAAACAATAAAAGTCCTGGAACTGATGGATTTAATAATGAATTTTATAAGACTTTTAGAAGTCAAATTTGTCCAATGTTAGCAGAGGCTTTCGCCGATGTTCATAAAAATAGTAATTTGCCAGCTACATGGAAAGAAGCTATAATATCTGTTATTCATAAAGACGGAAAAGACCCGACAGACTGTGCTGGGTATAGACCTATAGCTCTACTTAATACTGATTGTAAATTGCTGACCTCAGTCTTAGCAAAAAGAGTAAATAGAGTAATTACATCTCTGATTCATAACGACCAAACTGGATTCATAACGGGCAGGCACCTACAAGATAATATTTGCAGGTTACTTAACATAATGTCTTATAGTTCAACTCTCTGAACCCTGTATGGCACTGGCGCTTGATGCTAAGAAAGGCTTTGGTCTTTTCTGCTCAAAGTGTTAAAAAAATTTTAATTCGGTCCTAATTTTATTCAATGGATAAGGCTTCTCTACTCTGCCCCAAAAAGTATTGTTAGAGTTAATGGGTGTATGTCCCAACCCTTTACACCTGAAAGAGGAACGAGACAGGGATGCCCACTGTCTCCCCTTCTTTTTGCCCTGTGTATAGAGCCATTGGCTGAGATAATTAGAAGTAACCCTGACATTCAGGGAATAAGAGTAGATAGAGAGTTACACAAAGTGTCATTATACGCAGATGGCATAATTGTCTATATTTCTGATCCTCTACACTCTGTCCCCAAATTAATGGAGTGTATTAACAAATTTGGTAAACATTCAGGTTATAAAATCAATGTCGGGAAAACTGAAGCTCTAGCCATGAATGCCCTTATTACAACACAGACAAAGTCCTCCTTCTCCTTCAGGTGGCCTAAAGAGGGGATTAAGTATCTAGGTGTGGCCATACCCTGTGATTTGAATAAATTATATGATGGGATTTACACAAAATTATTAGAAAAAATCAATTCAGATTTAAGGAGATGGAGTATATTACCTTTTTCTTTATCTGGAAGAATAGAAGCTGTTAGAATGAATATTCTACCACTATTATTCCTTTTCCAGACCCTTCCATTGTCCCCTCCGGTATCCATGTTCTCTCGTTTAGATAAGTTGATTTCTAGATTCATCTGGCAAGGGAGGCGTCCCAGAGTTAGGTATAAAACATTGCAGTTGCAAAAGTCTCGAGGGGGATGGGCGTTACCAGACTTTAACAATTACTGGATAGCATCACAGTTGCGAGCCATGATAGTTTGGCTGTCTGACAATGTAGGAACTAGGTGGTTGGAAATAGAGAAATTTAATTCCAGACCTTACTCACTAGCAGCCTTTCCATTTCACGAAGAAAAGAAGATGAGTATATATAAACTGGGAAATTGGTCAGAGGTTACTTGTTTAGCATGGAGAGAGGTGCAAAAGATTCATAATCTTCCTATGGGTCTTTCATTGTTAACAAACATAACACAGATAAAGAATTTTACTCCCTTAAAAATGGATTCAGGTTTCAGGGTATGGGCCCAGAAACAACTGCAATATGTTCATCAACTTTTTGAAGGAGAAACACTTAAAACCTTTGAACAACTTGCTACTGAATTTGCTCTCCCTAGGACTGATTTCTACAGGTATCTCCAGATTCGAAGTTTCCTTTTTAAACATCCCAATTGGAAAAGGTTAAAAACTGCCCCATCAGCAATTGAGAGTTTGTTGATTAACGCTCAAAAGGGTAATATGATTCTCAGACCAATTAGCAGTATATACAGAACTCTGGAAGAGATGAAGAAAGATAACACGCATTATATTAAGTTAAAATGGGAGAAGGAGCTCGGGGTAGGGTGTAACGCCAAGCCAGCAGAGGGAGCCCTCACCCTAGGACTGCCTGCATGCTCCCTCTGCTGCTTCTACTGTTACTTCCTGTTTGACACTATTTAAAGACTGACCATGTGCTCTATACTTTGCGAAGTATTGCCAGTTTCACCTGCCTTACCGAGCGTTTACTATTACTCTGTTGGACTACCTGTTGCCGTCTTGCTTTGTTCCTGGATTTTGCATTTACGGATTACCCCTGTTTGGATTATTTGCCTGTTTGGACTGATTTCAAGGTTTGACCGTATTCTGCCTTTCGACTATCGCTCTCTGGATCACCCCTGTTGTCATGTTAGCCTTATTGGACTGTCTGCTCGGTATTTGACCCACTACCTGTTTATATTCTCTGCTGCTTGGATTACGTTTCATGTTGTGTTTGCTATTGGACTGCCTTCCGGTGTTGACCCTCTGCCTGCTCTTGTGTATTCTGATTCCTTTAATAAACATCCGCTTTTGGATTCCACCTCTGTGTCCTCGTTACAGAATACTTCGCCTACCAAGAATCCAGCGGAAATTACAGAGTACACGACCAGCTAACATGAACCCTGCAGTATCTCGCCTCCTCTGCCTTCGTCAAGGTGACAAGGCTATAGAGGAATATGTGGGGGAATTTTGTGGACTGTGTCACCTGGTTGATTTTAATGACGTGGCACTGAAAGACATTTTTCGGGTGGGTTTAAACGATCCCATTCGTTCATGGCTACCTGGGGGAAAGATTCATTGGTCACTAGAGAAATATATTGATCATGCCCTGCTATTAAGTGGATCCACGTTTACTGTGGGGATCGCGGATGAGGGACCCCGTGATCCTCCAGTAGCTACCCCACCACAACCAGCTCCCTTCACCTCCAGCAAACCAGAGACCCGTCACATCCCAACCTTCATGTCCGGTATCGTCACCGTCACGCCAGAGGCTCCTCAAACCAAGCCTGCTAAGCCACAGCTAACTCAAGTCACGTCAACCAAGCCAAGGCCTGTTCACGTCATGCCTGCCAAGCCAAAGCCAGCTCAAGTCACGTCCACCAAGCCAAAGCCTGTTCACATCATGCCTGCCACGCCACAGCCAGCTCAAGTCACGTCCACTAAGCCAAAGCCTGTTCACATCATGCCTGCCACGCCACAGCCAGCTCAAGTCACGTCCACTAAGCCAAAGCCTGCTCACGCCACGCCTGCCGCTCCAGGGCCTGCTCACGCCACGCCTGCCGCTCCAGGGCCTGCTCACGCCACGCCTGCCGCTCCAGGGCCTGCTCACGCCACGCCTGCCGCTCCAGGGCCTGCTCACGCCACGCCTGCCGCTCCAGGGCCTGCTCACGCCACGCCTGCCGCTCCAGGGCCTGCTCACGCCACGCCTGCCGCTCCAGGGCCTGCTCACGTCATGGCCACCCGTCCAGAGTCCGCACCTGTCATGGCCGCCCTCCCACAACCAGTCCACAAGATGGCCGCCATCCCAGAGCCAGTCCACAAGATGGCCGCCATCCCAGAGCCAGTCCACAAGATGGCCGCCATCCCCAAACCTGTTCACAAGATGGCTGCCATTCCAGAGCCAGTCCACAAGATGGCCGCCATCCCAGAGCCACTCCATAGGAGGGTCGCTGTCTCCAAGTCACGCCACATGATGACCCACGTGCTGGACTCACCCCTAATGGCTGTACGGACAGCTAAGATGGCGCTCCCTCTTGTTGCGGCAGCTACCCCTGATCCAGGTCAAGTTGCAGCTGTGTCAAGTCAAGTCACGGCTGTGTTTCCTGAGTCAAGTAAGGTCACAGCTGCCACCCCCGAGCCAAGTAAGATTACAGCTACTGTTCCTGAACCAAGTCAAGCTGCAGAACCAAGTCAAGCTGCAGAACCAAGTCAAGCTGCAGAACCAAGTCAAGCTGCAGAACCAAGTCAAAAAAAAATATATATATATATTATATATATATATATTATACTTTTATGTACTAGAAAATAGGCCAATTTAGTCCCAAGTGGTGTTGAAATAATACACTTACAAGTATACTACTAGTACACTGATATTTGTATACTTACTACATAAAGTATACTAAAAAACATACTTGAACTTTACTTAAGTATACTTAATAAAATAAATTAAAAGTAAAAAAAATTATAAAAAAAATTTGTAAGGGTACAGATATCTGTAACATATTGGTCATCAGCCATAATTGTTGGCTTATCGTTGCTGACCAGAATTAGTAATGTTAGATTTAATAATGTTAATTAAATAACATTAGTGCATCCTTAATTAATTTACCTGGTAAGTTAGGAGTTTTGTTTATAGATTTTGAGGATGATGGTATGTCACCCTTACCAAAAAGAAGTATACTTCAAGTTTATTTCATTAAATATACTTAAGTAAAGTTCAAATATATTATATAAGTATACTTTATGTAGTAAGTATACAAATGTCAGTGTACTAGTAGTATACTTGTACGTGTACTATTTTAATACTCCTTGGAACTAAATTGGCCCACTTTGTAGTATATAAAAGTATACATTTAAGTATAACAGTAGTAAACTTTGAGTACACAACTAGTTTACATCTATGTTTTAGTTTGTACTGCAACTATATTACAGGTGAACTTATACTGATAGTTTACTAATTAGTTGTAGAGTTTTTAGTGCACTTTGAAGTATAGTCTCAGTAAACTACTAGTTTAGTAGATTTATACTGCAGGTATACTCGTAAGTTTTCTTTAAGTGAACTTTACATCATACTTCAAGTACACTACTATGTCCCTATTAGGTATTAATTTGTATACATTTTGTTATATGAATATCTGAACATACAAAACATCAAAAGAAAGAACAGGGTATCTGCTTGTAAACAAAAACATTTTATGCTTCATGCATTCTTTTTTATAATAATAAAGAAATAATAAATAAACAACATTTTGAACAAAAAGCTTAAAAAAGACTATGAATTGGCTTCAAAATGATATTCAAAACATAGATGGAGTCGAACACCCCAAAGCTTGACAGTCATTATTACCTCTTAATGGGTCACATTTTATTCAATAACGTTACAGTTTTTATGCTGTTTTATGTCTGATGATCCTGTTAAAAACATGTGGAAGCATCTGTTGTTTCGGTTTCTTCTTCGCTTGTTTTAGAAAATTCTGTACAGAAGATGTGTAATAGCGCCCCCTACCACATAACAATGAAAATTTTCAGAGAAAAATGGATTCTCAGAAAAAAAATATTGCTCAAATATATTTAGACTTTTTCTAAGTATAGGTCAAGCATACTAAAATGTAATTTTAAGTATATTTCTGAGGAGTACATAAAGCACATTTCTGAAAAGTACATAAAAAGTGGACTGAAGATATACTTTCCTATTTTAGTTTAAAAGAAGTATACTAATAGCACACTTGAATAAACTTCTTTTTCGTAAGGGCACACAACCCGTCCATGTTGGATCTGTCTTATTTATCTGGTTGTGCCAGATGAATTAATGCCAAAATTCACCAATCAGGCATAACATTATGACCACTTTCCTAATATTGTGTTGGTCCCCCTTTTGCTGCCAAAACAGCCCTGATCCATTGAGGCATGGAGTCCACTAGACCCCTGAAGGTGTGCTGTGGTATCTGGCACCAAGATGTTAGCAGCAGATCCTTTCAAGTTCTTGCAAGTCCTATAAGTTGCAAGATGGGGACTCCATGGATTGGACTTGTTTGTACAGCACATCCCACAGATGCTCGATTGAGATCTGGGGAATTTGGAGGCCAAGTCAACGCCTCAAACTTGTTGTTGTGCTTCTCAAACCATTCCTGAACCATTTTTGCGTTGTGGCAGGGCGCATTATCCTGCTGAAAGAGGCCAAAAAAACACCAGGAAATACCATTTTCATGAAAGGGTGCAACAGTGCTTAGATTACCGGAAAAGTAATGTGATTGGCTGCTGATCCACTTCAAATGTATGGTTGACTTGCGTGCAGAATCTTCGATGGGAAGCATTTTCTCATTAAAATTTTTTTTTTTGAAAAAATATCATTTTTAATTATTTTGATTTTTAATTATTATACTCCCACTTTCTTTGTTCAGCTGGCCTTGGCAGGACAGGCACTCTGATAGGCTGCTATCTGATGAAGCATTATCGCTTCACAGCGCCTGAGGCTATTGCCTGGATACGAATCTGCAGACCGGGATCTGTCATTGGACCACAGCAGCACTTTCTTGAACAGTAAGTGCAAAAAGTCAAAATGTCTACAGATAGACTGAGGCATATACAGACATAAAATGATCTTTCTTTCTCTCAAGGAAGCAACACAGTATGTGGGTGCAAGGTGATCTCCATCGGTCCAAGCAGAAGCAACAGCAGCTGAGGCAAAGCCGACAACAAGAGAGAAACATGGCCCGTCTCATCTCCAGCGTGGACAACATGTCCATCGACAGCACCATTCTAAAACCACCAAGTGTGGATGAGGTGGGATGTCTGGGGATGTGAATTAACCATTCATATCTGGGTGCACAATACAGTAAGACTGTTTTTGACACTGTGTTTTGTTACTACACTACAGAATGAGCTCAGAGAAGAGGATATGATTCCAACTCAAGGAGACAAACTACTAGCTCTAAAGGGCCAACGTCATCCCAGATCTACCACCACAGTGCTTAGGTAGACCTTCAGTTATACTAAAGGATATGAGTCTCATTAATATTGTATCACCATTATCAGTCAAGACACATTGTAAAAAAATGATAACAATTTATCAATTTATCTAGTATTTATTTTAGATTTCCATTATTTTGAGAAGATACAGCTTTTGACCAATAGCAGGGTTTATGCAAGGTGCTTGAAGTACTTGACTTTTTGAAGGCCTGGAAAACCCTTGAAAATAGCAATGTTCCTAAAGAGGTACTTAAAAGTGCTTGAACTATTATCACTCAATTAAAAAAACAACTTTTTTGCTTATATCAGTTAATGTTAGAAAACAATCAAGCAGACAGTGTTGTGTAAACATGGCTGAAGACGCGAAAAGAGGAACAGATGAAATCAATTGAGTCATTTATGCTGGAACTGCTCCGATTGATTGAAACTCATGACTTCGATCATTCATTTTAAGCGATTCACTAGCAAAAACCAGATCAAATTAAAAGCCATTCATTTTCGAATTTCAGCATCGCTTGTAACAGTTTTAAAAAGCACATAGTGATGGGTGAAATGGAGTCTTTCAAAACTCAGAATCAGTTTAACTATTCGGTTGAATATGATTCAGTGTTTTGAAGCGCTCCAATCGGATCGTGGATCGCACATTGCAAATCATTTGTTTCAGATCGTGGCTTCAAATCGTGTATCGCAAATCATTTGATTTAGGTTGGAATAGGTTCATGAATCATTTCGCAAATTGAATGCTTCAAATCAAATGATTCACCAAACACAATTTGAAGTCCCAATCTATAAATCAAATGATTCACGATACGTAACATTCCCAACCACATTCCTAGAGGCCCACCAACACTGCTCATCAGCTCATAAGTAGAGGCTCCAAGACCTAAAATAGGTGTGTCAGACAAAGGAGAGATGCAAAATGTGCATTGTGGGGGAGCCTCCAGGAATGAGGTTGGGAACCACTGCGTTAGTCAAATGATTCCAAGTCCTAATATGAAATTATCGTTCGTGAATCATTATTCAGATTGGGACTTCAGAGCGTGGATGGATAATCATTTGATTTAGATCAGAACTTCTGAGCAGATTCGCAAATCTTTTGCTTTTGATCGGAACTTCGGAGAGTGGAGTGCGAATCATTGGATTTAGATCGGAACTTCGGAGCGGATTCTCAAATCTTTTGCTTTAGATCGAATCTTCATAGCACGGATCATGAATCATTTGATTTAGATCGGGACTTTGGTGCGGGTTCGCGAATCATTTGTTTCATATCAGGATTTTGGAGTGGTTGGTGAATCATTTTTCTTTTTTCTTAAACAGTAGAAAACATCAAACCATTAAGGCAGTACGTTTATAAAAACAAAAGAAAGACAGTATACACAAATCCCTTCAGAAAATTAACCATGGTTTTACTATAGTAAAAGTGCAGTATACTTAGTAATGATTTAGTAGTAATCCTACACTACACACACATCCTGATTTTGCTAAGTTAGATGTGTTCCTGGGTCAACATATTTTGTTGACCCTGGAACAACATTTTAATCCAAAAATTTAATCTTGACCACATCCCTACACCTAAACCTAACCTTACCCATGAGTAATCCCTAAAATCAGAGGAAATGATAGATGAATGACACTGATGTACAAGCACCAAACACTGATTGTAAGCCTAAACTTCACAAAAACTATAAACTGTTTTTTCAGATCTGATTGGTTAATCACAATGTTGTTCCAGGGTCAACAAAGATGTTGATCCAGGAGCATGTCGTACTTGGTAAAATCAGGTTCTGCAATACTACGCATGTGCGTGCTTCTCTTTAATTTGGCCAATTTTTATTACTATACGAACCCTGCAGTAGGTCAGTGGTCGAGTGGACCAGTGGTACTCACAGTTCATTATGACATCATGCATGATTCATTACATTTCAAGTTCTGTCATGAAATTCTAGATGGCGTAGACTGATAAACCTGCTAGCTTATACATCATTCACGACTTGGCACATGCTGATTGGTCTCTGTTCCCTCTGTAGCCAGTGAGCTTGCTGTTCAACATTTAAAGGCACAATATGTAAGATTTTTTTATTAAAATATCCAAATACCACTAAAACAGTGTTATATATTTTGCTGACTTGTGTAATTACATTATCCCAAATGTTTTGAAGAATGTTCAAATCCAGAGAAATAAGCTATTTTAACTAGTGTAACAGACCGTGTCATTGCATCACCCTGCATAAGATGTCATACATCCTCGATTTTATTTTGTATAAAACATGGAAACCCCAAAGACACTTTAATATGTTATGCATTTTATTAGACAGGTGACAAACGCACAGAGTAGCATTATAACAGAACATTCAACACACTCAAATGTGTCTAGTATGATAAAACAATGCTGCTTTTCCTACATACGTATGACTGGAAGAAGCGGAACCGCTCGACTGTGGCATAATAAAAGCTCCACTACTGTCGAGCCATGTATCGTGGTCGTCCTTAATTAGCAATCCCTTCAGCATCCTCGTTTCGCTTTCACGACTTTCAGCGCCACCCGGATTCATAGTCAGTGACCTTAATAAGTCTTTAATACATTAGCTCATCCATGGACATGATTTCTCCCCGAGTCCTGGTAGATTGCATTGGCTGTAGGGATAAAGACAACAACACGTATGATTCCACGCTCATTCACGGTGTCATCAAACTGCGCCTTTGTTTCTTTGTTTGTTTTAAATATGCACCCTCTATCGGCGAAAACCTACATATTGTGCCTTTAAATTGTTTGGTTCAGTGTTTGTGGTATCAGAAGCCTTCCACCTCCTCCAGCTCCACCTGTCTATCTGTCTACAGTGGGTAATTTAATGTATGCTACCTATATAGCAGCAGTATGTTTTGCATGCTCATAGCAGTGTTATCTGCAGTAGCAAGTCTCTGCTTCAGCAGCATAGCAGAACTACAGAGTTGTCATAATAGAATTAAATGGGACCCTGGACCACAAAACCAGCCTTAAGTAGCACAGGTATATGTGTAGCAAAAGCCAAAAATACATTGTATGGGTTTAAAATTATTGATTTTTCTTTTATGCCAAAAATCATTAGAATATTAAGTAAAGATCCAAGATGTTCCATTAAGATATTTTGTAAATTTTCCACCATAACTATATCAAAACTTAATTTTTGATTACTAATATGCATTGCTAAGAACTTCTAGGTGATTTTCTCAATATCTTGATTTTTTTTTTGCACCCTCAGATTCCAGATATAGTTGTTCCAAATAGTTGTATCTTGCCTAACAAACCATACATCGATGGAAAGCTTATTTATTCAGCTTTCAGGTGTTGTATAAATCTCAATTAAAAAAAAAATACCCTTATGACTGGTTTTGTGGTCCAAGGTCACAAATAAAAAAGAAGTTAAAGTCGGCATGAAATAAAAGTTGTGATCTACATGACTTCTTTATTTTCAAATGTAATAGCTTATTGAAAAAAGGACAGGACTCAATTTTATTCAATTAAAGATAGTCAAGTTTGGAATCAGTAATATTTTTAATGTTTTTTAAGTTTCTTCTGCTGACCAAGATTGCATTTATTTAATTAAAAATACAGAAAAAAACAGTAATACTGTGTAATATTATTCCAATGTCAAATTATGGTTTTCTATTTTAATTTACTTTAAAATCAAATTTATTCCTGTGACGCAAAGCTGAATTTTCATCAGCCTTTACTCCAGTCTTCAGTGTCACGTGATTTTTTCATAAATCATTCTAATATGCGGATTTATTACCAATGTTCAAAACAGATGTGCTGCTTAATATTGTTTTTGGAACCTGTGATATTTTTTGTCAGGATTCTTTGAGGAATAAAAACTTTAAAAGAACAGCATTTATGTAAAATAGAAATCTTGTGTAACAAGATTCATTACTGTTCAGAAATACCGCACTATAAAGACAAAAGGTGTCCTTCCTTCCGTGAGGACATTCTGGATGCCATGCCTGAATAAATAATTACTTTTTAATAAACTTGCTCTGCTCTTTGTCATTTTTGTCAGTGGGATAGGCACAGCTCCAGGCACCATTTCCCCTCCAAATTCTTCCAAAGCTCCTCTCTTCCTCTCTTCTCCCACTGTGCCACAAAGACTAACAAGAAGCCCTTCCTCTTCAGCCGGCAATCTAAAAAGGTACATCAATGTTTTGATACAATTCCTGAGTGATTTTTTTTAAATTCCAGATCTTATTTATTTACATTTCCCATGTTCTGCGCCCCGCACAGCTTCAGTCCCCGTTTAGCCCATTCCCTCAGCAACCTTTACGATGACAACAACTTCAATGGCGATGATAACAGCACATCTCCTTCCTCCTTTGCACCCTCCCCATCCCCCGCACCTCCATCTGGCTTCAGCTTTGGGTACACCTCCACTGACCCCCGACTTTCTCCCTCACATTTAAACTTCAATCAAGAGGCCAACACCAACCTCAGCAGCATTACTGGAGCTAATACCATTAGCGCTAATCGCACAGTCAGGCCTATGAACAGAAGCGGCTATAGTCTGTTCTCCGGCGGTCTGCCGAACCCCCCGTAGAGGTCTGTTTCGTGGTGGACTAAGCGGGTTTCCAGGGCGCTACCTCAGCAGATCCATTCCAGTGAGTGACCATCTGGCCACCTCTGTCATCTATGTGGCGCTTGGTTTTCACTCACTACTTCTGCTGTTTTACTCATTTTCCTTCACTTTGGGTTTTTTTCTCTAATTTTCTTCTGGCCTCACTTTGCTTCTGTGCTAATTGAATAGTATAGTTGTGATCTTTATGTTAGGGTGACCAGACGTGCCACTTCCCGGGGACACGTTCAGCACAGGATTTCTAAATTGCTTAAATGTCAGTCTTTGACATGCGTTCACGCACCTTGTGTGTATCTTAATACAAATTAATGGTACTGACATATTTTAAGATATATGTGACCCAGAAGTTGCACTACACTTTAACATTGCCCGTTATAATCTATTATTACCTGTCATTTTAATTGCCCTATTTTAATTAAAATAACACATTTAACTGCTTTTATTTTTGTTTATATTTTCAACCTACAGGACGACAGCGCAGTGTTTAAAAACAACAAAATATGCTAGGGCTGGATAAAAAAAAAAAAGAGAGATTTCTCGATTTTAATAGATTCTCATTTTAATGAACGAATATCCATTCTTAAATCACAATTGATCTTTTGTTCTTTGCTGTTTTCAGTTGATGAATGTCTTCCTATAGCAACAGGCTAGGCTTTGAGTTACTTTTGATATTAAACAAACTCTCAGATTTCAAATTCTGTCAATTTCATTCTGAAATTCAAGGAATAAATACCGTTTTAGCACTCTTCAATGTGGCATGATAGTTGTAGCTTCTGTGTACTTGCCTGTGAATAACCAAAGGCATAAGTAAACATTCGTGACAGTTTTGTTTTTGTTCTGGATCCCCTGCTCTGCTGCCAGACTGGAGCGCACCGGCCACCAACTGGACAGGGGTGGGAATTACAGCTACAATTTACAATAGATCACCCTCAGTGTAATCTATCAAAATCTCTGATGCATAGGCGGATTAACCATATGGGCAAATGGGCAAGTGCCCAGGGGCACCACGCAAATAATTCTCAAATGTCTGTTTAGCCAACTATACCCTTTCACCCCTTTGTTTTGTTAAACTTTTTTTTTTTATTATTTGTTTGTTTTTGCTTCCTGCATGGATCGGTGGATGCCTGATCTATCGCCGAATGTACACATACTGGGTGAACCCCCTGCGCTTTCGTTTCGACGCCCCATATATTACTCAGATTCTAGGAGCATGTTGTGCGGTGTCGTGCAATTCCAGTCTCTGCAACTGAAATAAAACTACCTCAATCATAGATGTGTGAATCTAAATGTGCTACAGAGTGTCGGCCTTGTGCTTTCACATTGTAGTTTGCAGCCGCTGGCAATCAAGAACGAGTCAGTTCGTAAGTTTAATTTTCAGATCAAATCCTCACAAAACTATGTAGCTATATACAGTTCTTAAAGTTATTATACCACATGTTACCCACCAAACTTTTTTAAACAAAAAATTGTTTAATTTATTAGGCAAGTAACAAACTGAAACAACGAAAAAGTCTTTATTCACACATAATTAAAAAAAAACTAATAAACAACAAGGGGTGTAAGGATGCATGTATTCGTATCGAACCATTCGGTACGAGGCTTTGGGTGCTTAAAAAAAATGATAATAGTAGAGCTTACAGTGTGTGAAATATAATGTTCTCAGTGCCATTGTGCTCAACAAAGGCAGCCCAAATGACGTAACTGGCAACGTGATGTCTGCTTCTCCCACTCTCAAAGAAAAAACACACTTTTCCAGTAGGGTTATGACGGTGAGGCAGTTAGAGTTTTCCCTCTTTTTCTCGCTTTTGTTTACTTTTAAATAGCTTGTAAATGCCTGTGCATTGCAAATGTGCAAATGCGCCTTTTACTTTTAAATAAATACAAATAGAAATAAATAAATATTTGATTTTTATTTTATATGGCCTCCTTTGGCCTTGATAAAAGCATGCATTCTTGCTAGCATAATTTTTATGCTTTTTTCCATTCTCCATTGTTACTGTTACTGACTTTCAAATGGTTTCTAGTTGTTTCCAAAGACTTGCTTTTGATTAAACCTTTGTGCAATCTATCTTTGAATCCATTCAGTCTCAACAATAATTGTATTTTAGCATTAGAAACACTACTGTGACTAAAGATCTTACAAATAGTGGTGGATTAATCATTACAGAAACAAACATAACATTGGTTATCACCAATACAGGGTAACTGTGGCACAAACCTTACACTGGGTGGTGGTCTAATAAGTTTGTTGAGCACAGTATATGTAATTGCAAACAAGACCATGCACTTTTATTTAAGGTAAGAAATGTACAAAATGTTTTCATGGAATATGATCTTTACTTAATATCCTTAATATCTTTACTTAATATCAGCTAACACAGCTCAAACATGCATTTATGGTGTGTTAAAATCAGTTCAGATTTTAAAAGCTGTTTAGTGTTTTTCACCCTTTATTCTTTGTCCTTTCATATCAATGTATTAATTTCACTCTCTCTTTCTCTCCACAGTCCCTTCAGTCTGAATATGCTCAGTACTAAGGCTGTGATTATACACTGATGACCATCGCAGATGACCTATTGACCATGGATGGATCATTCCTCAATCTCTCCTAAAAATGATAAAATGCTAAAAAAGAAAATCACACTCAGTGTTTAAAATATATTTATAGTGTTTTAATTGAGAAAATAAGTTGTATAAGTCTGATGTATTATTCACAGATGTAGTCAGTCATTTTTTTCTACATCCAAAATGGAACGTATCTGCAGGCTTTATTTTATTTTATTGTTTTTAGAAAGTCACAATTCTAATGAAAATCTCAGCATTTGCACATCTGTGCATGACTGTATGACAGTATGAGTGTGTTTGCAAGAAACATACATGTATGATCACATGATGCTGATTCAATTATGTTTAGTAATATGATTGTACAGAAATCATGATTTTTAAAACCTTTTGTACAGATGGTTGTTATTTTAACTGGAATATACTTTAGGTAGAATATACTTTAGATGCATTAAAACACTGTCATTACAGAGATCTGTTCATTTTATGCTGTACAAAAAGACATATCGCTCAAATCAGTAAACCAATGCAAAATATTTAAGTACCATTATGCACAACTTCAAGGATATGAGAAAAATATGAGAAGGTGTGGCTTGGAGTCTGATAAGTGAGCCAAATGGATAATGTTTGTTTTGAGAAACAGAAAGTAAAAAGGAATGGGCTGGATGGTTGATCAGTATCTTGGTCAGAAAACGGCTGTGTTGGGAATATCCAACAACATTATTGTGCTATTTCTTAATTTGCATGCTGAATGAGGGAAACACAACGAAAGCAAAATGTGTGGAGTCAAATGCATCACTTTTGCACTGTGGATTAATATTCTCAATGTAATGACAGGTAAGAAGAGCTCACACAGCTTTGTTCAATCAATTTTAACTTTCCACATTTCATTATTTTGACAGTACACATTTTTTCCACAGCAGATAACAAGTTCAAGCTGGAAATAACTCCAAAACATCGAGTGATTCATGTTGGTGAGGATTTGGAGCTGACCTGTCGAGTGAATAATTGTCCGGTTAATGTGACCTTTGTGTGGAAAGCAGCAATGGATAAATTTACCGGTGGAGATAGTAAAAATAACCAGACTGTTTCCCGCCTGCTGATCAAGAACTACTCTGTTAAACATAGTGATGCAATTTTGTGCAAAGCTACTTGTCAGGGAAAGCAACAAGAGAAAGCGTCAATGATAAGCGTGTTCTGTAAGTAATGTTTCAGCAATACTTCTATTTGGACATAGTTATTAGTAAATGGATATGGCAAGCCGATTTAACATGAATAAGTATGATTAAACATTGCTAGCATTTATTTATCCCTAGCCTACTCCTGTACTGACTAACTTTGCTGTTTGGAACATAAATATTCCAATAATGTAGTATCTTTTTTTTTTTTTTTTTTTTTTTTTTTTTTGTTACTGGTATCTATCTATTCCAGTTTTGCTTTTAATTATTTTGTATTACTATTAATAAAATTATTTTTCAGTTACTAGATATTGATTGCAGTACTTACAAGTAGCAGTTTTATTCTCAATTGCTGATTTACTTTTCTATTGTAATGACTTTTGAATTTTTTGACTATTGTAAATGAATACTCCACCCAAAAATAAAAAAATTCTCTTATCATTTACTCACCTACATGCCGTCCCAGATGTATATGCCTTTTTCTTTTTCTTTTTTTTGGAAGACAAATGGAGATTTTTACAAAAATAATCCAAAAATCAAAACTTCTGTGAAACTTGCATGAGAAGTGATTGTACTTTGTGCTTCTACTTTTCATGTGAGTTTTCATCTGGGATGGCATAAAGGTGAGTAAAAATGATGAGAGAATTTTCATTGAGTATCCCCTTGAAGCTGATTGCTTCCTAATAGTCGACCAACTGTGGTCTACCAAAATTTTAGTAGTTGCTATGTCGCAGAAAAAAAATTTCCACAGGAAGTCGCAATCAAACAGTCCGGGATGGACAGATCGTTAACGGCTGGTCTATGTGGTAATATAGTACATGGGGCAAGACATCCAAACGCTCACCTATCATTTATCGACTTCAAATATGGCTTTTCATCTGAAAGTAGTAGCAACTTTACATGGCAGCTCAATCTAATGTTAACCTAGAAAAATGTGTGCTTTCAAAGTGTCTGTGCGGAGTGTGGAAGCTGAATAGTAACGTTAGCATGCTTACTGCATGACAGATGGAAGCACTGGTGCGGTCACTTGCTCTTAAAATGCTCCGTCATTTTTGGTCATACAGTCTTAGTCTCTGAGTATATTTTTAAAGGAACCAATTCAAATAGAAAACAAGTATTCTGAGGTTATGTAACCCATATGAAACATGTAGGCACATCCACTGCTGCGGAGATGACGAGTCAGTGTCGCCGACTTTATCTCTTAAGCCAGGGGTGTTGAAACTTTTTTTTAAAGGGAGCTAGATTTGATGACCTGGACACACCGGGGGGGCCAGATGCTTCTCCTTATATATAACAAAATAACAAAAATATATTTGGCATATATTTGATTACTCTCTTACATTACATTCAATTGGCCTTTACACTACCAGTCAAAAGTTTTTGAACAGTAAGATTTTTAATGAAGTCTCTTCTGCTCATCAAGCCTGCATTTATTTGATCCAAAGCACAGCAAAAACAGTACAAGTTTGAAATATTTTTACTATTGAAAATAACTGTTTTCTATCTGAATATATTTTTTAAAAGTAATTTATTTCTGTGAATTCAAAGCTGTATTTTTAGCATCATTACCCCAGTCACATGATGCTTCAGAAATCATTATAATATTTTGATTGGCTGCTAAAAAAAACATTTATTATTATGTTTAAAACAGTTGAGCAGAATTTTTTCAGGTTTCTTTGATAAATAGAAGATAAATAAAAGTTCAGTAAATAGAAAATTACATTTTAAAATATATATGTGGTAAGGTTCGTAGGAGGGAGGCAGGGGCATTTCTAGGATTTTAAAACATCCGGGGCTGGTGCCAAAACATCAGGGGTTAGTGGTAGTCGGTGGGAGCTGAAATCATGCGCACATAAGATTTTGTTAGACACAAGTGGTTGAACCTGGATCCTTCTAGGTGGGTCCGGGGGCATTAAACCGGGGGTTAAAGACCTTGTCACACTATTAACAATAATAAATAGTAATCACTGCAAATAGCAAACATATCAAAGTATTATAACAAAATTATAGCATTACAAAAATATGTTAGACAAATAAAATAATACATTTAAAAAATGTATTTATAACTGTAGCAAATATATAGTTGCATGCAAAAAGAGGGCCCTATTTTTTTTCCCAAATTCTGTTTTCTGTTTTCATTTTTCTGGTCTTCTTTTTAACGGTTAAATTTAATTCTATTAATTATTTAATTAGTAATTAATTAAAACCATAGATCTTATACAATTTACCATCAATTTATCAAAAGTTAAGAAAATTTACATGTTTGGGACCCTATGAAATGTTTAAATGTCTGTTTATTTGAATGCATAAAAACAGCTTTTATTTATTTTTACAATAGCCTTATGTAATTCTGTATTGTGTATTTTTCTGGTTATCAGATGAAGGTATAAAATATTGACTTAATTGATCTTTTAATGAAAATTATATTTTGTTTTTGGCAGATAAAGGGGATTTACTATTAAAATGTAAAACATGGAAGAAATATTGTGTGAAAAAAAATATATACATTTTTATTAATTAATAGTAGTAGTAGTAGTAGCAGTAGGCACGTACATTATACTGAATGATTAATAAAGTTAAACCGAACTTTTATTTTGACGGGATGCCGACTTGCCGTGAAAACCTTTATATTTCTGTGTATATATTTGACGCTTGTTTTACTCAGATGAAACAGTGAAATGCTCATGAAGTGACTAATGTATTTATGCCCTCATTTAGTGAAACGGCAGACGCTGAAATCACTGCACGCGTCAGTATTACATGTGTAGAAAACCAAACCGCGCATCCGCGCCGTTTATTCATAAAAAGACACGCAGAACATGCAGGATTCATATTTAAATAGCCTTTTGCGGCATAATATTAACAGATACTAGTCCCTATGGCGACTTGATTTAAGTTTAATGACCAACTTTTGATTAATTAATTCAAACTTTGACAAATTCCGTGGAAATCATAGGGCCCTACAAAAAACATTCAGGGCTGGAGTAAAAACTTTCGGGGCTCGAGCCCCTAACACTGTAAAAAAAATTCTGTAAAATGTATGGTAAAAAACCTGGATAAACTGTGGTTACCAGAATTTTACTGTAAAAGTTATGGTAGCAACGTTTAACATTTTACAGTTTTCACTTAAATTTACAGGTAAACACTGTAATTTCATTAACTGATATAATGTTAATTTACCAACTTATTAAATGAAATCTGTTTCGTACCTTTGTAATACACTGATAACCACCAAAAGCAGGTGGTGATGAGAAAGTCTTTTTTTTTTCTTTTTTTTTTTTTTTTTTTACAGATCAGAAAGGATTCCTTACAATTAATTTAAAACGCGGAAAGTAATCCCGTAATTAGAATCCATTCATCATATTCTGTAACCTTTTATATTTATTCTCTTATTTTATTATATTTTTTCCTTTTTTCCATTATTAATAAAATATCAATATGTTTAATTCCATTCTGACACAATACCTAATTCTAACATCATAAATAAGGAAAATGCCAGGCAAAGAAAGTGCCAATAATCTTCAAATTCATTCCTCCATTTCATCCCTAAGGTGAAGGAGAATCTGAGAGTTTATCGAACATTTCCATTTCTCAAGTATTTCTGTAAAGGAAAGGGTTTTCCTGTCTCTTAGCACATAGTCCCGAATAGACACCAGACTTGACGAAACCACTATTTCCGCTGGTATATCATATCCTTTAAAACAAGAAATATTTCTTGCCTTCCATATCCCTTCTTTGATGACATTAATAACTGTCCACCATCTAATCCATTCATCAGAGTTCACACTATTCAGCTCACCATACAAAATGTCCAGTTCAGTTGGTACTCTATATAACTCAGCCATCCATTCTTGTACCAGGGACCAGACCTCCCTAGCATGTTTACAAGACCAAAATAAATGGCTGATAGACTCGTCTTCACCACATTTAAACTTAGGACATTGTGGACTCTTTGTACATTTCCTTTTTTCCAGAAATACCCGAGTAGGTAAGCATTGGTGTACCACTTGCCAAGCAATATCTTTGTGAGAGTTAAACAAAAAACTATTATTTACATTCTTCCAAACCGTAATACACTCAGATTCAGTTAGTTTTCCCACTGGGGTAATCCTCTCTAATCCTGGGCATAACATGCCTTGAATAATTACACGGTTTATTTCCTCATAAGGGATGTGAGAGGCTTTCACTTTCCTTAAAGGGAGTAGCACCCTATCATACATTTTGGGCCTATATTCAGCATGAGGAGTATTTTGTGGAAGTCTTATTCCCCAGGCATTAGCCACCTGTTGACCTACCCAAAGCTTGGCAAAACAATGCCACACAATTTCCGAATTATCAGACCAACAGGCTTTTAGAATGGGCATCAAAAACACAGACTCCAGTTTAGTTCCCAACTCTGGCACTGCTAGCCCTCCTTTATCTAATGGTTTATACAATATCTCTCATCTCATTTTTTCATGTTGTGAGCTCCAAAAAAAACTAAAGAGGGCCTTCCTGACAGATCTTATAAAATATATCGGTGCTGGAAAGGTTGAGGCCAAAAAAGTAAGGGAGGCCAAAATCTCAGCATTTATTACCAGCACTTTCCCTCTCAAAGTAAGATCTCGCTCCTCCCATTGTTTTAACTTCCATCTTATCTTATCAAGTCTCAAGTCCCAATTTCTCTTCTCCATATCTTTCCCAAAAAACAGTCCCAAAATCTTAATAGATTCTTCCTGATTTTTAAACCCCAGTTTTAATTTGGTTTCTTTCCAGAAGAAATGATGAGAAAGTCGCATGACGAACCAAAGCTCATCGCAAACAGCTTTTAAATATTAACATACATAGAAGATGCAAAGTGTCATTCACACAAACACTAAACACCATCATGGTAACACACATGAAACTGAGATAATGCAATAAACATTAATTTAACAACATTAGATGTAACATACAACCCTATTGTACAAAACTAAGTAAAAACTAAGAAGAAAGAGTTATTTCAACAAAAAAAACATCAAAAAAAAAAAAAATGTAACAGGGAATTCTGGGAATGTCAATTTATGGTTATTCACTGTAAATATTACAGTCTTTTACTGTTAACCATTTAACATGTTTTTACTGTAGCATTTTTACAGTTTTTTACTGTTAAATTCACTGGCATTTTTTACAGTGAATGATTAGCCGTAGCGAGGCCCCTGGAGGGAAGGAAGAAGTCGGAGTCAGGGTCGCTGAGGCTCCTGGTTCTTTTATCCGGAAAATCACAGTTCAGAATGAAGTGTGTGCTCTTGAGCATAACGGGTGTTGTGCCCATTTTCGACCCCTGACAAATTATTACCCTCTCTCGTTGAAATCGCTACCTGATTGCCTAATCCTAACCCCACCCCTAATCCTAACCCCTCCCCCACACCTAATAGCAAACCTACCAATACAAGGGGAGGGAGGGGGGATAGTAATCTGGCGGGGGTCAGAATTGGGCACAACACCGGCAACACATATACACAACTACACTTGGCAAAACTCTGTTGAGCAGTTCAGTTTCTAGGCCACGAGTCCTCAGTCTGTCTCTCTCTCTCTGTTTACCCCATTCTCCCATGGTGTTTTACAGGAACAGGCGGATGTCATTTCGCACTTGACCTACTTTCTCACCGCTTGTCTCCGACCGCTCTGTCCCGCTGCAGTTTCCGCTAAACCTCGCCCCCCGAATGAATGCTTTTGTTGTATTTTGGATCAAATAAATGCAGGCTTGGTGAGCAGAAGAAGGAAAAAAACATTAAAAAACTGACCGTTCAAAATTGTTGACTGGTTGTGTATATGTCCACATTAATAATAATCGGTATGAATATCATATATCTCTGCCACAATACCACAGTTACTGATACAGTAAATCCATTGTAAATGTAGGTGATTTGTGGATTAAAAAGCATCCTAACTGCATTGTTGTCGCACAATGCTTCTCCTGTTTTCCAAGTAAGTGTTGATGCAGCTCTGTTTCTTCTGTCTTTAAACTACTTTAAATCGCCGCCACATCCGTGGTTTGTATCGGAGACCTCTGCTCCAAACTCGAACGCTTCTCACGGAATCTCTCAGCGCTGTTTAGTGGTCGCGTGATCGAGATCAGTCAGCGCGTAAACGCATTTGTTCTGAGCTCGCGCTGCGCTGTCTTTAGGCAGAGCTAATAATGGTTCGTGCGGCGCCGGCGCGGTTCATAAGTTGCGCTCTCCCGCTTTTGGTGCGTTTAGGCATTAGTGCTCGGTAAAGAAATGGCAGCGCATATGTTATCAAATTGTTATCGTTGCGTTTTACTGCTACATCTGGTCAAAAATCAAGTGCTGTCACCTTGTGTTTACATTGTGAAACTGCAAATTATGAATTTGAATTATGTTTTAATACATTTTCAGTAGACAAGCTGCGGGCCATTTGAAATTCATCCACGGGCCGCACTTTGGACACCCCTGTCTTAAGACAAAAATAAAGAAAGCACTAGTTTATCAATAAATTATTAAAACATTAATGCCGTTTCCATGCTGTTTCCACGAAACATTAATAATTATTATGACCTTTTTGCGTGCGCTTGAGCGTTTATGGGGCTATGGAGACAATTTAAGGCTCATTATTATGATTTAATGGCTTATTAAACGTGCAACTATAATCGACTAATTCTTAAAATGAACGACTACCAGTGTTGGGGAAAGTTACTTTTAAAAGTAATGCATTACAATATTGAGTTACTCCCTAAAAAAGTAACTAATTACGTTACGTAGTTACTTTTTATGGAAAGTAATGTGTTACTTTATTTTTGAGTTACTTTTTATATCTGGGCAGGGCTTGCTTGTTTGTTTTTAATATAAAAAGTTCTATTTTTGGCAAATATAAAAGCCTTTTCAGACCAAAAGCCTCAGGCTTTGAAAAAAGTAAATTCACTTCTGTACAGTAGACCGCAGAAGAAAAAAATTTAATAAAAGAAAAAAAGAAAACAAATGTTATGTTATCTTGAGTAATATTTGCTTATTAGTATGGTTGAATTAGATAATTGAAGGTCGGCAGCAAAGACATTGGTTAATAAAATGGGATTAAATGCATAAAGGATATTTGTATTATTTAACATGTTTACTTATTGCAGGTTTGAGTTATATTCTGAGTTGCATTTCACTGTTTTTATTCATTTTGAGGAATACTGAATCTGTGTTTTGTGTGTGAGATGAATTACTGCATGTTCACATTTATTCTAGAACTAACATCTTACTCCTGATTTCTCTCAACATTGGGACAGGAGAGATTTTAATCAATAAAAAGGGGCAAAAGTAACTGGCGTTACTTATTTGAAAAAGTAACTCAGATATTTTCTTGCCTATTAAAAAAGTAATGCGTTACTTTACTAGTTACTTGGAAAAAGTAATAATATTACGTAACTCGCGTAACCCCCAACGCTGACGACTGCTAGTCGACCAGAAAAATCTTTAGTCAAGGGCAGCCCTAGAATCGATTAGACTAGACTGTATACATTTAACGGTAGATGTGTTTCTATGATAATTATATTTATTTATTTTTATATTATCATTGTTGTTATTTTGGTTAAAGCTTTGGAGATCAGAACAGAGAGTTAAAAATCATAAAACATTTCTGTATTTACTGTGTAAATGATTTGGATGCTGTTATGATGAAGTGTGTTTTCCACAGCATTTCCACAAGATCCTGTACTGCCCAAAATAAAAAGTCTCATAGCAAACCAAGAACAGCAGCTCATCTGCACAGTCCTCGACATTTACCCTTTGGACAAGCTTCAAATTAAGTGGCTTCGTGGAGATAAGACCCTCCATATGGACGAACCTGATGAATCTATTTCAGACCATGTTCAGAATTATTCCTCTGTGTTCAATTACACACCTTCTGTCGATGATCTGGGCAAGAATATTAGCTGCAAGGCAACCCTGAAACTCAATGGTCAGATAAGAACAACAACTGCTGAATGTAAGTCATTACTGAAGGAATATTCCAGGTTCAATACAAGTTAAAGAGTTAAAAACTCACTCTCACGTTGTTTCAAACCTGTATGAATTTATTTCTTCTGCTGAACACAAAAGAAGGTATTTTGAAGAATGTTAGCAATCAAACAGCTGAAAGTAGCCAATGTGTTTCATAGTACTGAAAAAAGTACTATGGACATCAATGGCTACAATCAACTTGAGAGTGAGTAAATGATGACATAATGATTTTCACACTTAAAGAATAATAGCACACATATTGTTCATTGACACAAATTCTGAATATTTTAACACCCCATACACTTCCACCTCAGTGTAACCCAAATTAAAATTCATTTTTGTGGTACTCAACATTATGCCACAAGTGCTTTCGATACTGATATCGATATTTAGATTTTTTTTGCACCCTCAGTTTCCAGATTTTCAAAGAGTTGTATCTCGGCCAAATATTGTCCTATCCTAACAAACCATACATCAATAGAAATCTAATTTAAAAATATATATATATTTTTGGTCCAGGATGACAAATCACTTTTCATGTGTCATCAATAAAAACTCTGCATTTCTTTCCCAGATGGCCCAGGGACTATAACGATTTCCAGTAATAATACCTCAGTAATGCTTGGAAAACATTTGGAGATAACATGTCATGCAGACGGAAACCCCAAACCAACTATCTTGTGGTGGAAACTAGGGGAGAGTGAGCCTGAACTCCACAGCAAGAACCACACGCTCATAATAAACAATGCTTCCTGGTCTCAGGCAGGTTGGTACCGGTGTGACGCAAAGAATGACATGGGAAGCCAGCAAGCACGCATAAAAGTCACTGTCTTAGGTGGGTAAATGAACTCAGGATGAAATCAGCTGTCTTGTCTAACCATTTTAAACCTGACTATGATCTTTAATCTTCATTTACATGCAGGTCCTCCAAACGTCCCTGAAATCCAGTTAAGTCATACAGAAGAGCCCAAAGAAGGAGACAACATAAGCATATTCTGT
Source organism: Labeo rohita (assembly GCF_022985175.1). Lineage (NCBI taxonomy): Eukaryota > Metazoa > Chordata > Actinopteri > Cypriniformes > Cyprinidae > Labeo > Labeo rohita. The sequence continues at coordinate 6,846,230 of NC_066870.1, forward strand.
TCTTCAAACGGCAGGCCAGCACAACTCAAACTGTACAGACAGTCCCAGAGCACTGTGACAGGAGGGGCAAACAAATCAACTGTGCTTTTAAACATCTCATCAATCCAAATAACAGATGCAGGGATTTACATCTGTGAAGCGAAAAATGACTTTGGCACTGAGAGAAGCACAATCAACATTACAGTCAAAGGTGAGTTTATAACATTCTAGAGATCATGCTTAGGACATTTCATTGCATGGGAAGTCAGTTTGCACCTGTTATTTTAGTATAATTTTCATTAACATGAAGTAGCTTTGATTTTTTTATTTTCAGTTTTCATTTTAATTTTAGTCATTTTAGTAGTGTTTCTTTTTATTTAAATTAGTGCTGTCAATGATTTAAAAAAATTGTGATTAATCCCACCTAACATTAAAGTTTTAAATATACTTTTATATTGCAATAATTTCACATTCAATCTTCAAATTAATGTAGAAACAACAAAGACAGTACTTTTTTTATCACTGATACCAATATTACTGATGTCTCTGAAATTGTTTTTTTTCCCCCTTATATTTAACCATTGACTATAGCCATTCAACATTACAGTTTAATTGAGAGCTATCAATTTTAACATGTATTAGCCTTTAAAAAAATAACAACTTCTAATTTAAGTGAAATTAAAACAATCTTCACATAAACCCATTATTTACCTGCACCCTTTGGCAAGTATATACAAGTTTTTCCATCAAAATTTTATTTCAGATTGATTTAAAAGAATAGTTTTTAGCAAAAAAAAAAAAAAGTTACAGAGTTGTTTTGCACATAAAAATTTAAGTCAACTGGTTGCACTACTTACATGTGCATATTCAAATACTGGAAATATAATTAATAACAGTTGACATAAGGCATATGGGGTTTATTCCAGAAAGCAGGTTATGTGGATATTTTAATAAATAACCTAAAGTTTCGGTTCCAAAAATGGAAACTTACTATTGTAGAGCCTTACAGTTATGTCTCTAGTAGAAACGTCTTATGTCTTACTAGTAATAATTGAATTACAAAGCTCTCTAACTCAGTTCTTACTTGTAAGAATTCTAATTACAGTACACTTTAATTCAGTTGTTACTAGTAAGAATTCCAATTAGAGAGCTCTCTTATTCAATTACAGAGCTTTGCAATGAAACACAGGCCTAATCTTAATATATATATATATATATATATATATATATTTTTTTTTTTTTTTTTTTTTTTTGCTTTATTTAAATTAAATTACTGAGCTCTGAAAATGCATTTTTACTAGTAAGAATTGAATAAGACAGCTCTCTAATTGTAATTCTTAGTAGTAAACGTGCAGTTGTAGAGCCTCTAATTAAAAATGAATGGAAATCAAGAGGCATATGACTTGTAAAAATGAATTGTAGAGCTCTCTAATTATAATTGCTAGTAGTAAGAATTTAATTGTATTGCTCTCAAACTGCATTGTTACTAGTAAAAATGGAATTATGACAAGTAAAGCTGGGAACATTTTATGTTAAAACAGCTTGCCATACTCCTTAAATGAAGTGTTCTTTTGAAATTAAACTTACTCCCAGGCACAGATTAGTTTTTTTTTTTTTTTTTTTTTAATGTATAGCCACCTTATTTATCAACATGGAAGTAAGGGTAGACCAGCCGATTCATTAGCCACTATCCAAATTTTTTTTTTTTCTCATGAGACTGGGCATTTGTGCATTTTATGGATCTGGCTTCCAGTCTCATCCGCATCCAGCTATTTTTAGCTGTTCAAAACAGCTTATTATTTCCTTGTAGTGGTTAATGTACCGGACGTCTCACTGCATGCTTAATTCCACGTTGAAGAATAAAGTGGATAGGGAAATAATGAAAACAATAACATGCAGTAACAGTAAAAGTGTTTGCGCTACAAACCAGTATGTTCATTAAGATAATACATTAAAATAATATGGTAAGACACAACAATTCGCAATATCAAACAGGAAAAACAAAGCTGGTCACGGATGAGACCAGAAGCCAGACCAATGTATAAATGGTCACGTCCACTCATACAGGAAAAAATAAGGCAGATAATCATAGCATATTCAGTGAGTACTGAACTTGAATATTCCAGTTACAGCAATGATTCTTGATTCTGATGATTCTTTACTCTTTTATTCCAGCACAACATCACAACTCATCAACACCTGACCTGCCTGTCGCCATAGTGCCGGCTGTAGGGTCAGTGTCGCTGTTGACCGCTGCTGCACTGCTGATCCGACACTTCAGAAAGAAAGCCAAGAGCATCTCCAGTAACATCCCACTCGGCTAAACAGATGAAGAGCATATTAACAAAATGAAGTGTTTTTCTGCTGAAAGGAAAACGCACCTGGACATTATCTAAAAAAAAAACTTTTTCTCCATATAATGGACTGATATGGTGCCCTGAGCTGCAGTTTAAATGCAGCTTCAAACAATCCCAGCCGAGAAACAAGGGTCTTATCTAGCGAAACTATCGGTTATTTTCATTAAAAAAAAAAAAACAATTTAAATCTCAATCGCTCGTCTTGTCTTACTCTCCCTGAAAGTATATATCTGTGTATTCTGGTTCAAGACAGTTAGGGTATGTCGAAAAACTCCAATCGTATTTTCTTCCTCAACTTCAAAAATAATTTCAAAATCATCCTACATCGCTGCAGAAGTACCGACCCAGTCTATGCAAAGTGAACATGCAAAGAAGATCAAACACCTTAAACAGTGTATTGACATACCCTAACTGTCATGAACTGGAAAAAAACAGAGTTCAGGCAGAGCAAGACAAGACGAGCATTTGATATTAAAAAGTATATACATTAGACTAGATAAGACCCTTCTTCCTTGGCTGGGATCATTTACAATCGCATTTGAGATCATTTCAAGCCGCATTTAAACTGCATTTTGGAAGTTAAAATTCGGGGCACCATTGAAGTCCATTATATGGAGAAAAATGCTGAAATATTTTCCCAAAAAAAAAACAGGGGTAGGGACAAGGTGGGGGATTAGCCTAACTTCAGCAATGCAGCGTGGAGAGCCGCTTCTGGGACGCTTCAGCTGCTGGTATAAACATAAGCATTGACTAGTGGCCGCGATCTGCTCCGATGGCCACTTCAGAGCCATGCCAGTGTGTGGCAAGACATTTATTCACCATACAGTGTAGATAGCTTCACTTATAATGTGATTGTTTTTTCAAATGCATAAACTAGCATTAGACTAGGCTAGGCTAATCAGTGATGATGTTCTTTAATAATCTTAATGTCCTTTGCTCGTTTTCTGTTGTGTTAAATACAAATTAAGTCCTGAGGCTTCTTTTAGCCTTACGCTGGAGCTGGTTTCGGGCAATGAAACCAAGTACGTAAATAATTAAATTAGCATGATAAAATCATGTATCGGCGATCTCACAGGCTACTACTGTAATGTCAACTATAATATATCCTTAACTATA